>NC_069510.1:2081401-2133901 GCF_027579735.1 Bombina bombina
AGCCTGCTGTAGATAAGGACCAGAGCTTCGTGTGCACTAAAAATGACAGTGGTAAATTTAAAGACACAGTAGCTTAATTTAGTGCCTAAAACTGTATGTAGTGTTATCTGGTGTATGCAACTATTTTGCCAGGCTATGTGACCCATGTACATGATCATGCTAATAACCTGCTGGTTATGATGGTACAAGTTATTTACCCAACAGAACCTTTGTCTTCCGTGCTCACCTTAGTTGCAGAAATCTGCTTCCAGTAGTTGGGGCCCATCCAAGGCAGTGGAAGAACAGTGCCAAGGATATGTATAGTAGACATGTGCATGGCGAAAAAATTCAGTTCGGATCGATTTGGATTTTTTCGAATTTCGGTTTGGATCGATTCGAATTCGGAAAAATTCAAATCAATTCGGTTCGGATTCGTTTCGAATTTGAATAAATTCGGCTGGATTCGGTTCGGTTCGGTTCGGAAATTCGGAATTTAACCTAATATACTGTACAATACTAGTGTAATCCATGGCCATCCGAATCTATCGAATAAATCCGAATAAATCCGAACTAATTCGGATTTATTCGGTAGATTCGGCACTATTTTAATTCGGAAATTCGAATCGATCCGAATCCTGAATTTTACGAATTCGGACAAATTTCCGAATCGATCTGAAACTAATCGCACATTTCTAATGTATAGGAGCAGCACACTGTAAACCAGGGGATTGGAGGCATGCATATATTTCACCTGGGAGGCTGGTGGCATCTCCGCACAGGGAGAAGATTTTCACTGCCTATCTGAACTCCTGTCTACTCTTCTGCCCTGTTTCTAGCTTCTATGAGGGGTCTCAGACCAGTTAGATGACTCTTGTCAATCGACTTTATAGATCAGCACTTAATGTTTCACCATCATCTCCTTGCTGGAGGCAAAAACTGAGGGATCATGCAAAAGTGAGAGGGATTAAAGCTTTGTTGTGTGGAGTCTTCCGCCTTCTCCTAGATGACTTTAATCCCACATGCAATGGCTTGTGGACTCTCAATATATTATGAAAGAAACACCTGTTTCATATAAGTGTTGATGAGCTTAGGACATTTTTGCCAGGAGGATTTAAAACTGGCACATCATGAGTACTATGGGAGAATTAGAAAACCAGGACAAGCAAAGGATGAGGATTTAACTAACTCTTAAAGATCAAATGTAGCCCTGTTTGATGGTTCTGGAGAACTAAGAGGTGGCTTGATATCAGCTGTAATGAATTGTCTTCTGCTTATTATGCTGTCACAGTGAGAGACGATAATAATGTATTCCTTCTTCCTGTTCCCGCACCTTACAAGCTGTTGTGTATGGTATTATTTGCACTTTTTATTACATGTGTTAAGGTGTTCAAAATATGCAAAGTCATGAATTATTTATGTCACATTATTCTCAGTTCCCAGTAGGTGCTATGCCATTTGTTTGTCCCAGCACACACACAAATATTGTAAAGATTGTTTCTATTATTGCTATTTGTATAACTAATTATGGGGGAAATGGAAATATGTTAATTTAAGAGAACAGGGAGAATTTAAGAAAAATAAAAACATAATAACATTATTTGAAAGGTCTGCCTATACCATACAGAGCTATGCACAATATATTATACATATATATATAAATAACAATCTGGTCTTAAAATGAGGTAAATACAACCTCAGATGAACAACACATGATGATATATTACACTGTGTCATGGAGAAGCCATGTGTGCAAAACTAAGCGCACCCTTACTGCTTCCATAGGAATTAAGTAGCAGCCAGGTGCAGCTCATCAAATGCACAGCACAACACCTGAGAAGAACTCAAGTTAGAAAAGCAGCGCTTACACTAAGATAGGTTAACAACTGAACAACCTACTTAAAAATTGGAAAGCCAGTAGGGCACCGGGGTTTGCTCTGGTTCTTCAGGGCGTTCAGGATCAAATTACTTATGAATCATATCATCTTCAGGCTGCGTCAGAGAAAAGAATAAAAAATATTCTGGTGGGATGGATACCTGTTATTAAAACATACTCTATTCCTCTCCAAAAATGGATTATTTTCCCGTTTTTATCTTCCATTAGTTTTGCGTAATTTGTGCTACTAGATATCTTTCCGCATGCATGGATCTCCAATATTGGCGAAGTGCATTAAACATTTTTCCCCCCTTCTGTAGGGAAGGTGAGGCAAGGAGGGGGTCAGATGAAACAAGGGGTCCCCCCCCCCTTTTTCCCCTCTCTCTCTCTTTTCGTTTTTGTTTTGTTGGGACTTGTTGGGTATCGTTGGTTTTGGTGTTCTTTTTAGGCTATTAATGAGGGGGAAAAAAGGTAACGGAGGAAATTTAAATTGTTCAGAATAGCGCAAAAACTTTTAGGTTGTATTCTGTTTTAAGTTCTGTTCTTACTGATTTGTTGCTTACACAGTTTTTGTCTTGTGATTATGTATAACAAGAGCAAAGTTATATTTCTTTTTTTTTATTTATATGAATGTGGACAGATTGTGTGTCTGTAAAAAGGACACAGAGGAAGTTATATTATTTAGACCTCTTATATAAATACTGTTTTGTTTTCCTCCTCATGATATGGTAGTCACCTAATCAGTTATCATTTTGGCATATTTATAACAAGAGCAATGCTATTCTTTATCCTGTATGTATATGGATTGTGCGATTTACTTTTGTTCCTCTGTTATTCTAGAAAAATAAAGATAAAAAAAACACAATAGAACAACCTTCAATAAAATTTAT
This sequence comes from Bombina bombina, assembly GCF_027579735.1. Classification (NCBI taxonomy): domain Eukaryota; kingdom Metazoa; phylum Chordata; class Amphibia; order Anura; family Bombinatoridae; genus Bombina; species Bombina bombina. Next base: position 2,084,144 of record NC_069510.1, read on the forward strand.
ATCCGCCAAATTATATACCTAAAATTGTTGCAATGTTAATAATGCAATTACTTGAACCTATGTAGATTATTAAAAACACAGCAGCAGTAGACTCACAGCGTAATTAGAACAGCCTGACAAGCAGTGTTATATGCAACGAGACGAGCAGTGTTAAATGCAACGAGACGAGCAGTGTTATATGCAACGAGACAAGCAGTGTTATATGCAACGAGACAAGCAGTGTTATATGCAACGAGACAAGCAGTGTTATATGCAACGAGACGAGCAGTGTTATATGCAACGAGACGAGCAGTGTTATATGCAACGAGACAAGCAGTGTTATATGCAACGAGACGAGCAGTGTTATATGCAACGAGACGAGCAGTGTTATATGCAACGAGACGAGCAGTGTTATATGCAACGAGACAAGCAGTGTTATATGCAACGAGACAAGCAGTGTTATATGCAACGAGACAAGCAGTGTTATATGCAACGAGACGAGCAGTGTTATATGCAACGAGACAAGCAGTGTTATATGCAACGAGACAAGCAGTGTTATATGCAACGAGACGAGCAGTGTTATATGCAACGAGACGAGCAGTGTTATATGCAACGAGACAAGCAGTGTTATATGCAACGAGACGAGCAGTGTTATATGCAACGAGACGAGCAGTGTTATATGCAACGAGACAAGCAGTGTTATATGCAACGAGACGAGCAGTGTTATATGCAACGAGACGAGCAGTGTTATATGCAACGAGACAAGCAGTGTTATATGCAACGAGACGAGCAGTGTTATATGCAACGAGACAAGCAGTGTTATATGCAACGAGACGAGCAGTGTTATATGCAACGAGACAAGCAGTGTTATATGCAAGGAGACGAGCAGTGTTATATGCAACGAGACAAGCAGTGTTATATGCAACGAGACGAGCAGTGTTATATGCAACGAGACAAGCAGTGTTATATGCAACGAGACGAGCAGTGTTATATGCAACGAGACGAGCAGTGTTATATGCAACGAGACAAGCAGTGTTATATGCAATGAGACGAGCAGTGTTATATGCAACGAGACAAGCAGTGTTATATGCAACGAGACGAGCAGTGTTATATGCAACGAGACAAGCAGTGTTATATGCAATGAGACGAGCAGTGTTATATGCAACGAGACGAGCAATGTTATATGCAACGAGACAAGCAGTGTTATATGCAATGAGACGAGCAGTGTCATATGCAACGAGACAAGCAGTGTTAAATGCAACGAGACAAGCAGTGTTATATGCAACGAGACAAGCAGTGTTATATGCAACGAGACAAGCAGTGTTATATGCAATGAGACGAGCAGTGTCATATGCAACGAGACAAGCAGTGTTATATGCAGTGAGACAAGCAGTGTTATATGCAACGAGACAAGCAGTGTTATATGCAACGAGACGAGCAGTGTTATATGCAACGAGACGAGCAGTGTTATATGCAACGAGACGAGCAGTGTTATATGCAATGAGACGAGCAGTGTTATATGCAACGAGACAAGCAGTGTTATATGCAACGAGACGAGCAGTGTTATATGCAACGAGACAAGCAGTGTTATATGCAATGAGACGAGCAGTGTTATATGCAACGAGACGAGCAATGTTATATGCAACGAGACAAGCAGTGTTATATGCAATGAGACGAGCAGTGTCATATGCAACGAGACGAGCAGTGTTAAATGCAACGAGACAAGCAGTGTTATATGCAACGAGACAAGCAGTGTTATATGCAACGAGACAAGCAGTGTTATATGCAACGAGACGAGCAGTGTTATATGCAACGAGATGAGCAGTGTTATATGCAACGAGACAAGCAGTGTTATATGCAATGAGACGAGCAGTGTTATATGCAACGAGACGAACAATGTTATATGCAACGAGACAAGCAGTGTTATATGCAATGAGACGAGCAGTGTCATATGCAACAAGACGAGCAGTGTTAAATGCAACGAGACAAGCAGTGTTATATGCAATGAGACAAGCAGTGTTATATGCAACGAGACAAGCAGTGTTATATGCAACAAGACAAGCAGTGTTATATGCAACGAGACAAGCAGTGTTATATGCAACGAGACGAGCAGTGTTATATGCAACGAGACGAGCAGTGTTATATGCAACGAGACAAGCAGTGTTATATGCAACAAGACAAGCAGTGTTATATGCAACAAGACAAGCAGTGTTATATGCAACGAGACGAGCAACGAGACAAGCAGTGTTATATGCAACGAGACAAGCAGTGTTATATGCAACGAGACGAGCAGTGTTATATGCAACGAGACAAGCAGTGTTATATGCAACGAGACAAGCAGTGTTATATGCAACGAGACAAGCAGTGTTATATGCAACAAGACAAGCAGTGTTATATGCAACAAGACAAGCAGTGTTATATGCAACGAGACGAGCAACGAGACAAGCAGTGTTATATGCAACGAGACAAGCAGTGTTATATGCAACGAGACAAGCAGTGTTATATGCAATGAGACAAGCAGTGTTATATGCAACAAGACAAGCAGTGTTATATGCAACGAGACGAGCAGTGTTATATGCAACGAGACAAGCAGTGTTATATGCAACGAGACAAGCAGTGTTATATGCAACGAGACAAGCAGTGTTATATGCAATGAGACGAGCAGTGTTATATGCAACGAGACAAGCAGTGTTATATGCAATGAGACGAGCAGTGTTATATGCATCGAGACAAGCAGTGTTATATGCAACAAGACAAGAAGTGTTATATGCAACGAGACAAGCAGTGTTATATGCAACGAGATGAGCAGTGTTATATGCAATGAGACAATCAGTGTTATATGCAACGAGACGAGCAGTGTTATATGCAACGAGACGAGCAGTGTTATATGCATCGAGACAAGCAGTGTTATATGCAACGAGACAAGCAGTGTTATATGCAACGAGACGAGCAGTGTTATATGCAACGAGACGAGCAGTGTTATATGCAACAAGACAAGCAGTGTTATATGCAATGAGACGAGCAGTGTTATATGCAACGAGACGAGCAATGTTATATGCAACGAGACAAGCAGTGTTATATGCAATGAGACGAGCAGTGTCATATGCAACAAGACGAGCAGTGTTAAATGCAACGAGACAAGCAGTGTTATATGCAATGAGACAAGCAGTGTTATATGCAACGAGACAAGCAGTGTTATATGCAACAAAACAAGCAGTGTTATATGCAACGAGACAAGCAGTGTTATATGCAACGAGACGAGCAGTGTTATATGCAACGAGACAAGCAGTGTTATATGCAACGAGACGAGCAGTGTTATATGCAACGAGACGAGCAGTGTTATATGCAACGAGACAAGCAGTGTTATATGCAACGAGACGAGCAGTGTTATATGCAACGAGACAAGCAGTGTTATATGCAACGAGACGAGCAGTGTTATATGCAACGAGACAAGCAGTGTTATATGCAACGAGACGAGCAGTGTTATATGCAACGAGACGAGCAGTGTTATATGCAACGAGACAAGCAGTGTTATATGCAACAAGACAAGCAGTGTTATATGCAACAAGACAAGCAGTGTTATATGCAACGAGACGAGCAACGAGACAAGCAGTGTTATATGCAACGAGACAAGCAGTGTTATATGCAACGAGACGAGCAGTGTTATATGCAACGAGACAAGCAGTGTTATATGCAACGAGACAAGCAGTGTTATATGCAACGAGACAAGCAGTGTTATATGCAACAAGACAAGCAGTGTTATATGCAACAAGACAAGCAGTGTTATATGCAACGAGACGAGCAACGAGACAAGCAGTGTTATATGCAACGAGATAAGCAGTGTTATATGCAACGAGACAAGCAGTGTTATATGCAATGAGACAAGCAGTGTTATATGCAACAAGACAAGCAGTGTTATATGCAACGAGACGAGCAGTGTTATATGCAACGAGACAAGCAGTGTTATATGCAACGAGACAAGCAGTGTTATATGCAACGAGACAAGCAGTGTTATATGCAATGAGACGAGCAGTGTTATATGCAACGAGACAAGCAGTGTTATATGCAATGAGACGAGCAGTGTTATATGCATCGAGACAAGCAGTGTTATATGCAACAAGACAAGAAGTGTTATATGCAACGAGACAAGCAGTGTTATATGCAACGAGATGAGCAGTGTTATATGCAATGAGACAATCAGTGTTATATGCAACGAGACGAGCAGTGTTATATGCAACGAGACGAGCAGTGTTATATGCATCGAGACAAGCAGTGTTATATGCAACGAGACAAGCAGTGTTATATGCAACGAGACGAGCAGTGTTATATGCAACGAGACGAGCAGTGTTATATGCAACAAGACAAGCAGTGTTATATGCAATGAGACGAGCAGTGTTATATGCAACGAGACGAGCAATGTTATATGCAACGAGACAAGCAGTGTTATATGCAATGAGACGAGCAGTGTCATATGCAACAAGACGAGCAGTGTTAAATGCAACGAGACAAGCAGTGTTATATGCAATGAGACAAGCAGTGTTATATGCAACGAGACAAGCAGTGTTATATGCAACAAAACAAGCAGTGTTATATGCAACGAGACAAGCAGTGTTATATGCAACGAGACGAGCAGTGTTATATGCAACGAGACAAGCAGTGTTATATGCAACGAGACGAGCAGTGTTATATGCAACGAGACGAGCAGTGTTATATGCAACGAGACAAGCAGTGTTATATGCAACGAGACGAGCAGTGTTATATGCAACGAGACAAGCAGTGTTATATGCAACGAGACGAGCAGTGTTATATGCAACGAGACAAGCAGTGTTATATGCAACGAGACGAGCAGTGTTATATGCAACGAGACGAGCAGTGTTATATGCAACGAGACAAGCAGTGTTATATGCAACGAGACGAGCAGTGTTATATGCAACGAGACAAGCAGTGTTATATGCAACGAGACGAGCAGTGTTATATGCAACGAGACGAGCAGTGTTATATGCAACAAGACAAGCAGTGTTATATGCAACGAGACAAGCAGTGTTATATGCAACGAGACAAGCAGTGTTATATGCAACGAGACAAGCAGTGTTATATGCAACAAGACAAGCAGTGTTATATGCAACAAGACAAGCAGTGTTATATGCAACGAGACGAGCAACGAGACAAGCAGTGTTATATGCAACGAGACAAGCAGTGTTATATGTAACAAGACAAGCAGTGTTATATGCAACGAGACAAGCAGTGTTATATGCAACAAGACAAGCAGTGTTATATGCAACGAGACGAGCAGTGTTATATGCAACGAGACAAGCAGTGTTATATGCAACGAGACAAGCAGTGTTATATGCAACGAGACAAGCAGTGTTATATGCAATGAGACGAGCAGTGTTATATGCAACGAGACAAGCAGTGTTATATGCAACGAGACGAGCAGTGTTATATGCAACGAGACAAGCAGTGTTATATGCAACGAGACAAGCAGTGTTATATGCAACAAGACAAGCAGTGTTATATGCAACGAGACAAGCAGTGTTATATGCAACGAGACAAGCAGTGTTATATGCAGCGAGACAAGCAATGTTATATGCAACGAGACGAGCAGTGTTATATGCAACAAGACAAGCAGTGTTATATGCAACGAGACAAGCAGTGTTATATGCAACGAGACGAGCAGTGTTATATGCAACGAGACAAGCAGTGTTATATGCAACGAGACGAGCAGTGTTATATGCAACGAGACAAGCAGTGTTATATGCAACGAGACAAGCAGTGTTATATGCAACGAGACGAGCAGTGTTATATGCAACGAGACGAGCAGTGTTATATGCAACGAGACGAGCAGTGTTATATGCAACGAGACAAGCAGTGTTATATGCAACGAGACAAGCAGTGTTATATGCAACGAGACAAGCAGTGTTATATGCAACAAGATGAGCAGTGTTATATGCAACAAGACAAGCAGTGTTATATGCAACGAGATAAGCAGTGTTATATGCAACGAGACAAGCAGTGTTATATGCAACAAGATGAGCAGTGTTATATGCAACAAGACGAGCAGTGTCATATGCAACGAGACAAGCAGTGTTATATTCAACGAGACGAGCAGTGTTATATGCAACGAGACAAGCAGTGTTATATGCAACGAGACGAGCAGTGTTATATGCAACGAGACGAGCAGTGTTATATGCAACGAGACAAGCAGTGTTATATGCAACGAGACAAGCAGTGTTATATGCAACGAGACAAGCAGTGTTATATGCAACAAGATGAGCAGTGTTATATGCAACGAGACAAGCAGTGTTATATGCAACGAGTCGAGCAGTGTTATATGCAACGAGACAAGAAGTGTTATATGCAACGAGACAAGCAGTGTTATATGCAACGAGACGAGCAGTGTTATATGCAACGAGACGAGCAGTGTTATATGCAACGAGACAAGCAGTGTTATATGCAACAAGACAAGCAGTGTTATATGCAACGAGATAAGCAGTGTTATATGCAACGAGACAAGCAGTGTTATATGCAACAAGATGAGCAGTGTTATATGCAACAAGACGAGCAGTGTCATATGCAACGAGACAAGCAGTGTTATATTCAACGAGACGAGCAGTGTTATATGCAACGAGACAAGCAGTGTTATATGCAACGAGACGAGCAGTGTTATATGCAACGAGACGAGCAGTGTTATATGCAACGAGACAAGCAGTGTTATATGCAACGAGACAAGCAGTGTTATATGCAACGAGACAAGCAGTGTTATATGCAACAAGACAAGCAGTGTTATATGCAACGAGACAAGCAGTGTTATATGCAACGAGACGAGCAGTGTTATATGCAACGAGACGAGCAGTGTTATATGCAACGAGACAAGCAGTGTTATATGCATCGAGACAAGCAGTGTTATATGCAACGAGACGAGCAGTGTTATATGCAACGAGACGAGCAGTGTTATATGCAACGAGACGAGCAGTGTTATATGCAACGAGACAAGCAGTGTTATATGCAATGAGACAAGCAGTGTTATATGCAACGAGACAAGCAGTGTTATATGCAACGAGACAAGCAGTGTTATATGCAACGAGACAAGCAGTGTTATATGCATAGAGACAAGCAGTGTTATATGCAACGAGACAAGCAGTGTTATATGCAAAGAGACAAGCAGTGTTATATGCAACGAGACAAGCAGTGTTATATGCAACGAGACAAGCAGTGTTATATGCAACGAGACGAGCAGTGTTATATGCAACGAGACGAGCAGTGTTATATGCAACGAGACGAGCAGTGTTATATGCAAAGAGACAAGCAGTGTTATATGCAACGAGACAAGCAGTGTTATATGCAACGAGACAAGCAGTGTTATATGCAACGAGACAAGCAGTGTTATATGCAACGAGACGAGCAGTGTTATATGCAACAAGACAAGCAGTGTTATATGCAACGAGACAAGCAGTGTTATATGCAACGAGACAAGCAGTGTTATATGCAACGAGACAAGCAGTGTTATATGCAACGAGACGAGCAGTGTTATATGCAACGAGACGAGCAGTGTTATATGCAACGAGACAAGCAGTGTTATATGCAACGAGACAAGCAGTGTTATATGCAACGAGACGAGCAGTGTTATATGCAACGAGACGAGCAGTGTTATATGCAACGAGACAAGCAGTGTTATATGCAACAAGACAAGCAGTGTTATATGCAACGAGACAAGCAGTGTTATATGCAACGAGACAAGCAGTGTTATATGCAACGAGACGAGCAGTGTTATATGCAACAGAGACAAGCAGTGTTATATGCAACGAGACAAGCAGTGTTATATGCAACGAGACAAGCAGTGTTATATGCAACGAGACAAGCAGTGTTATATGCAACGAGACAAGCAGTGTTATATGCAACGAGACAAGCAGTGTTATATGCAACGAGACAAGCAGTGTTATATGCAACGAGACAAGCAGTGTTATATGCAACGAGACAAGCAGTGTTATATGCAACGAGACAAGCAGTGTTATATGCAACGAGACAAGCAGTGTTATATGCAACGAGACAAGCAGTGTTATATGCAACGAGACAAGCAGTGTTATATGCAACGAGACAAGCAGTGTTATATGCAACGAGACAAGCAGTGTTATATGCAACGAGACAAGCAGTGTTATATGCAATGAGACAAGCAGTGTTATATGCAACAAGACAAGCAGTGTTATATGCAAAGAGACAAGCAGTGTTATATGCAATGAGACAAGCAGTGTTATATGCAACGAGACAAGCAGTGTTATATGCAACGAGATGAGCAGTGTTATATGCAACGAGACGAGCAGTGTTATATGCAACGAGACAAGCAGTGTTATATGCAACGAGACAAGCAGTGTTATATGCAACGAGACGAGCAGTGTTATATGCAACGAGACAAGCAGTGTTATATGCAACAAGACAAGCAGTGTTATATGCAATGAGACAAGCAGTGTTATATGCAACGAGACAAGCAGTGTTATATGCAAAGAGACAAGCAGTGTTATATGCAATGAGACAAGCAGTGTTATATGCAACGAGACAAGCAGTGTTATATGCAACGAGACAAGCAGTGTTATATGCAATGAGACAAGCAGTGTTATATGCAACGAGACAAGCAGTGTTATATGCAATGAGACAAGCAGTGTTATATGCAACGAGACGAGCAGTGTTATATGCAACGAGACAAGCAGTGTTATATGCAACAAGACAAGCAGTGTTATATGCAATGAGACAAGCAGTGTTATATGCAACGAGACAAGCAGTGTTATATGCAACGAGACGAGCAGTGTTATATGCAACGAGACAAGCAGTGTTATATGCAACGAGACAAGCAGTGTTATATGCAATGAGACAAGCAGTGTTATATGCAACGAGACAAGCAGTGTTATATGCAATGAGACAAGCAGTGTTATATGCAACAAGACAAGCAGTGTTATATGCAAAGAGACAAGCAGTGATATATACAATGAGACAAGCAGTGTTATATGCAACGAGACAAGCAGTGTTATATGCAACGAGACGAGCAGTGTTATATGCAACGAGACGAGCAGTGTTATATGCAACGAGACAAGCAGTGTTATATGCAATGAGACAAGCAGTGTTATATGCAACGAGATGAGCAGTGTTATATGCAACGAGACAAGCAGTGTTATATGCAACGAGACGAGCAGTGTTATATGCAACGAGACAAGCAGTGTTATATGCAACGAGACAAGCAGTGTTATATGCAACGAGACGAGCAGTGTTATATGCAACGAGACAAGCAGTGTTATATGCAACGAGACAAGCAGTGTTATATGCAGCGAGACAAGCAGTGTTATATGCATCGAGACAAGCAGTGTTATATGCAACGAGACAAGCAGTGTTATATGCAGCGAGACAAGCAGTGTTATATGCATCGAGACAAGCAGTGTTATATGCAACGAGACAAGCAGTGTTATATGCAAAGAGACAAGCAGTGTTATATGCAATGAGACAAGCAGTGTTATATGCAACGAGACAAGCAGTGTTATATGCAACGAGACAAGCAGTGTTATATGCAATGAGGCAAGCAGTGTTATATGAAACGAGACAAGCAGTGTTATATGCAACAAGATAAGCAGTGTTATATGCAACGAGTCGAGCAGTGTTATATGCAACGAGACAAGCAGTGTTATATGCAACGAGACGAGCAGTGTTATATGCAACGAGACAAGCAGTGTTATATGCAACGAGACAAGCAGTGTTATATGCAACGAGATAAGCAGTGTTATATGCAACGAGAAAAGCAGTGTTATATGCAACGAGACAAGCAGTGTTATATGCAACGAGATAAGCAGTGTTATATGCAACGAGTCGAGCAGTGTTATATGCAATGAGACAAGCAGTGTTATATGCAACGAGACAAGCAGTGTTATATGCAACGAGACGAGCAGTGTTATATGCAACAAGACAAGCAGTGTTATATGCAACGAGACAAGCAGTGTTATATGCAATGAGACGAGCAGTGTTATATGCAACGAGACAAGCAGTGTTATATGCAACAAGACAAGCAGTGTTATATACAACGAGACAAGCAGTGTTATATGCAACAAGACAAGCAGTGTTATATGCAACGAGACGAGCAGTGTTATATGCAACGAGACAAGCAGTGTTATATGCAACGAGACAAGCAGTGTTATATGCAACGAGACAAGCAGTGTTATATGCATCGAGACAAGCAGTGTTATATGCAACGAGACAAGCAGTGTTATATGCAACGAGACAAGCAGTGTTATATGCAATGAGACAAGCAGTGTTATATGCAACGAGACAAGCAGTGTTATATGCAATGAGACAAGCAGTGTTATATGCAACAAGACAAGCAGTGTTATATGCAAAGAGACAAGCAGTGTTATATGCAACAAGACAAGCAGTGTTATATGCAACGAGACAAGCAGTGTTATATGCAACGAGACGAGCAGTGTTATATGCAACGAGACGAGCAGTGTTATATGCAACGAGACAAGCAGTGTTATATGCAACGAGACAAGCAGTGTTATATGCAACGAGACAAGCAGTGTTATATGCAACGAGATGAGCAGTGTTATATGCAACGAGACGAGCAGTGTTATATGCAACGAGACAAGCAGTGTTATATGCAACGAGACAAGCAGTGTTATATGCAACGAGACGAGCAGTGTTATATGCAACGAGACAAGCAGTGTTATATGCAACGAGACAAGCAGTGTTATATGCATCGAGACAAGCAGTGTTATATGCAACGAGACAAGCAGTGTTATATGCAAAGAGACAAGCAGTGTTATATGCAATGAGACAAGCAGTGTTATATGCAACGAGACAAGCAGTGTTATATGCAACGAGACAAGCAGTGTTATATGCAATGAGACAAGCAGTGTTATATGCAACGAGACAAGCAGTGTTATATGCAACAAGATAAGCAGTGTTATATGCAACGAGTCGAGCAGTGTTATATGCAACGAGACAAGCAGTGTTATATGCAACGAGACGAGCAGTGTTATATGCAACGAGACAAGCAGTGTTATATGCAACGAGACAAGCAGTGTTATATGCAACGAGATAAGCAGTGTTATATGCAACGAGACAAGCAGTGTTATATGCAACGAGACAAGCAGTGTTATATGCAACGAGACGAGCAGTGTTATATGCAACGAGACAAGCAGTGTTATATGCAACGAGACAAGCAGTGTTATATGCAACGAGACAAGCAGTGTTATATGCAACAAGACAAGCAGTGTTATATGCAATGAGACAAGCAGTGTTATATGCAACGAGATAAGCAGTGTTATATGCAACGAGTCGAGCAGTGTTATATGCAACGAGACAAGCAGTGTTATATGCAACGAGACGAGCAGTGTTATATGCAACGATACGAGCAGTGTTATATGCAACAAGACAAGCAGTGTTATATGCAACGAGACGAGCAGTGTTATATGCAACGAGACAAGCAGTGTTATATGCAACGAGACAAGCAGTGTTATATGCAACGAGACGAGCAGTGTTATATGCAACGAGACGAGCAGTGTTATATGCAACAAGACAAGCAGTGTTATATGCAACGAGACAAGCAGTGTTATATGCAACGAGACAAGCAGTGTTATATGCATCGAGACAAGCAATGTTATATGCAATGAGACAAGCAGTGTTATATGCAACAAGTCGAGCAGTGTTATATGCAACGAGACAAGCAGTGTTATATGCAACGAGACAAGCAGTGTTATATGCAACGAGACGAGCAGTGTTATATGCAACGAGACGAGCAGTGTTATATGCAACAAGACAAGCAGTGTTATATGCAACAAGACAAGCAGTGTTATATGCAACGAGACAAGCAGTGTTATATGCAGTGAGACAAGCAGTGTTATATGCAACGAGACGAGCAGTGTTATATGCAACGAGACAAGCAGTGTTATATGCAATGAGACGAGCAGTGTTATATGCAACAAGACAAGCAGTGTTATATGCAACGAGACAAGCAGTGCTACATGCAACGAGACAAGCAGTGTTATATGCAATGAGACAAGCAGTGTTATATGCAACGTGACAAGCAGTGTTATATGCAACGAGACAAGCAGTGTTATATGCAATGAGACAAGCAACGAGACAAGCAGTGTTATATGCAACGAGACAAGCAGTGTTATATGCAACGAGACAAGCAGTGTTATATGCAACGAGACAAGCAGTGTTATATGCAACGAGACGAGCATTGTTAATAAAGCATGATGTTATTTTGACAGTAAGTTAAGCAGTCCAGGTTAAATAAGCAAAAGCTTTTCTTACGGTTAGTAGACCTCAAAGAGCAACGTCTCAATCAGGGTTAAAGCAGTCCACAAATCATGAAAACCCAGCCTGCTGTAAAGAATTCTGCCGCTTCTAGTCCCGTGTGTTCCTCCTCCACGAGCAAATGAGTAGATCTAAGATATTTGAAACAAAAGAAACAGCACAACCCAAATTCAAGGTGTTTTTTATTCACAGCATAAAAACACATTAAAATTACTTACTAGAAATAAGTTCTTTCAAGCAAAAAGAAGTCCAGTCCAGTGTTGGTCCTCGCATTTGCCACTGTTCCCACAACCTTCCAGCAAGGAATCCTAGCCATTCTGCTACCTTCCTAAAGAAACATAGCCGCTGAACGGCGCTGCCGTCTCTACAGAACCCAGTGCTACTTGACACCCTCACAACCTCTCAGTATCACCACGCTAACCTAGCAAACACTCTTGAGGAAGCTGGATTCACTGATAGCCCCGCATAACAGAAGGTGTGTCTTACCGCAGCAGCTCGTCTCTCACTCTGTAAGCAAACCAGCCTCTGACAATCCCCGCTTGCACACGGACAGACTTACCCCAGCTGCTCGATACTTATGCTGTGAGTATTTCATTCCTCCGGAAGTCTGAGCAGATCGTCCTCTGACCGCTATTCCTCACCCGATCACCTAGAGGACTCTGTGTCTTGTCAAACCCTGCTCCGGGCACATAAGCCAATTGCTCCTGGGACGTTTCGTGAATCTCGCAGTGTGTCATTGACCTCACCACAGTTCCTCAGCCGTTGGCCTGTAAACAGAGACTTCGCTCTCACGCTGCATACTGAGCGTGTACTTAAACTGTCAGCTCCTTAGCTTAGGGCTGAAGCAGCACTAAAGTTCTTTCACATATTAATCTCTTGTCAGTTAATACAGACAAGCAGATATAAACTCTTTCTAGTAAACATCTCTGCCTAGTAATTAGTTACCCTGTGCCTCAATACATTGTAACAATTATATTGGCATACAAATTAGAGTTAATCTGCACTTGTGATCTACAACATTAATATCGATTCAACGTTCCTTACAGTGGGTGAGTGCTAGCGACAGCTCTGAGCCGTCGTCAACACCTGACTGTGAAAAATTGCAATGGCTCAGAACCGTCGTTAGCACTCAAAGGATTAAAGTTCATATTTTTACCGTCTGTACACACTTAATAATTTATAGGTCACATAAAGCATGACATAATACAATAATAAAATACATTGAGAGTGCATTCATAATTTACAATAATAAATTACATTAAAAACACAGTTCATAATTCAAATATTAAATATATGCGTGAACGAATGCAATTGTAGCCACCCACGTAAATTACATCAGAAACACAGTTAGTAATCCAACTGTTAAAGATGTGTGTGTAAATGGATGCAATTGTAATCACCCACGTAAATTACATCAGAAACACAGTTAGTAATCCAACTGTTAAAGATGTGTGTGTAAATGGATGCAATTGTAATCACCCGTGCAAAAGACCTTATATTTATAGTAAATTAATAAAGAAAATTCATCTAAAAATACAAAAAAACAACTTTAAAAGAGAGAGAGGGGGGAATGTTACATACAACTCTCTGGAGGATGAGATACTGAATAGAAAAAGGTAGTGGAACCAAGAATAAAGTTTAACAGGAATGCCTGCACTTCTAAATCCACATTAGACCTAATGGAGTCAAACATTGAAGTCTGAAAAGCCATTCTTTTCTATCTGAGGGCTCTGAATCTATTTTTAGTGTTAGGAGGGGAGAGACCCCTAATATCATTACCATGAACTGCCCTAAAATGGTTAGGTACACTATGCTTATTAAAATAGTTTTTTATATTATAAAGATGTTAATTAAATCTAGTACTGATTTTTCGTTTAGTGCGCCCAATGTAGATTAAATCACTTTTGTATCTTAAAAGGTACACTGTAAACATAGATTCACAATTGCATCTATGCTTTATCATGAAGTGTTCAGTGCCATTTTAATTTGCAAATGTGTTTCCCTTCTTCACATGTTGACGCATATTACATTTTCCCTTTTTGCATTTCTAAGTGCCCATAGGGATAGAGAGCCAATTGCTCAGATCATTTTTATGTATAGCACCTATAGGTTCTGCTCTCCTTAATTTGCTGGGTGTCAGAATATTCTTTACATTTTTCTTTTTCCTGAAGGTGATAACAGGTTTGTCCCCCATTACTTCACTTAACAAGGGGTCTGCCTTTAAAAGACCCCAATGTTTGTTAAACACTTTCCTAATTACATTAGCCCACTCATTGTAGGTAGTTATGAACCTTACTTGCTCCTTACATTGGATTGGTTCTTGGGTATTTTTATCTTTATTACCAACTAAAAGTGCCATTCTATCCATCTTAATAGCTTTGGATTTAGCTTTTTCCAGCCCTCCGTCCCTCTGTCATAACCTTTACTGATAAATTTATTTTCCAAGACCTCTGCCTCCTGTTCAAAATCAGAAAATTTTCTTCAGTTGCGTCTTATTCTGGTGTACTGACTAGTTGGAATATTTTATTTCCAGCTTCTTAGATGAGCACTCTTTGCGTCGTCTAAGCTGTTCTTATTAACCAATTTCCTGTGATTACATACCATTACCTTGTCTTCTGTATTATCTCTGGACAAACGTATGTCCAGAAATTCAATATCCTCATTTGAACTATTACCAGTAAACTTCAGATCATATCTATTAATATTGATATACTCAGAGAAGTTGGTCAAGGTCTCCTTCGAACCTTTCAAATTTTCTCTAAATGCGTTATTGTTCCATATGTAACATCTCTCAAAGTTATCCATAAACAAGTTCACATATGAAGGGGTGAACGTAGTCCTCCATTGCCATCCCCTTCACTTGCAAATAGAACTTGTCTTCAAATTCGAAATAATTGAGAGAGGATAAACTCTATAGAATCCAAAATAAATTTTAAATGGACCTCAGGAACATCATACCCTGTAAAAGCATGTTTAATTGCTTCAATACCCTTATTGTGTGGTATGTTGGTATATAAAGAGGACACATCATAACTCGCCTACCAGTAATCATCATCCCATTCCAAACCTTCGAAGATGTTGATAACCTCATCTGTGTCTTTTAAAAATGCCTTGGTCTTTTTTACAAGCAACTGAAGAAAATAATCAACATACTTCGAAAGGTTATGGCAGATGGAGTCTATCCCCGAAATGATAGGTCTTCCATGTTTTTTTTTAAGGTTCTTATGAACGTTTGGGAGGTGGTAAAAGGTGGGCACTGTAGGGGAATTCTGTGAGATAAAATTAAACTCATTCAAAGATAATACTCAATCTTTTGCAGCCTTTAATATGTCATTTAACTCATTTAGAAAGGACAGTGTAGGATAATTTTTTAACATTTTATAAGTGTCAGTATCTTTTAACAGGTTATGGGCCTCTAGAATATAATCCCGTCTATTCTGTATTACAAGCCCTCCGCCTTTATTGGCCGCTCTAATCACTACACCTGTATTGATATTTTAGAGGTGCTTTTCTTTCTTTCATATTCAAATTATCATTATACTTATTGACTTTACATGTTGAGAGTTCCTTATTCAGATCCTCACAAACAAGTCTATTTAATACAGATAATTGGTCACCTTGCATATTTACAGGGTAAAACGTAGATTTCCACTTAAAGTTGGTGTGCCTTATTTGTTTTTCTTCCTCCTCATAGTCAGATAAATTAAGCAGATCTTCAATATCAGGTTCTCCCTATCTCTGTTTCTCACTATTTTGGATAGCTGAAGGGTTTAATGTTTCTTTTAAAAATGTAATAGTATTTAAATCTGCCTCTTCTATATAAGGTTTGTTAGGTAGATCACACCCTCTTTTGTCCTTAAGATAGTATCTCTTCAGTGTCATTTTACGGACAAATTTTTGAACATCCATATAGATCTCAAATTTATTAGCTTTTCTCTTTGGTGCAAAATTTAACCCCTTACTTAAAAGTCTCATATCATCATTATTCAGTGTTATGTCTGACAGGTTAATAATCTCTTTTTTGAGGGACAATAACTCATCCGTCTTCTGTTTGGCACACTGTATTCCAGATCCCCCCGTCTTCCTCTTCTGTTTGGCACACTGTATTCCAGATCCCTCCGTCTTCCTCTTCTGTTTGGCACACTGTATTCCAGATCCCCCCTGTCTTCCTCTTCTGTTTGGCACACTGTATTCCAGATCCCTCCGTCTTCCTCTTCTGTTTGGCACACTGTATTCCAGATCCCTCCGTCTTCCTCTTCTGTTTGGCACACTGTATTCCAGATCCCCCCCGTCTTCCTCTTCTGTTTGGCACACTGTATTCCAGATCCCTCCGTCTTCCTCTTCTGTTTGGCACACTGTATTCCAGATCCCCCCCGTCTTCCTCTTCTGTTTGGCACACTGTATTCCAGATCCCCCCGTCTTCCTCTTCTGTTTGGCACACTGTATTCCAGATCCCCCCCGTCTTCCTCTTCTGTTTGGCACACTGTATTCCAGATCCCCCCTGTCTTCCTCTTCTGTTTGGCACACTGTATTCCAGATCCCCCCCTTCTTCCTCTTCTGTTTCTAGAGCTCTTTTTGAAGCTCTTCTCATGGTTTACCACCCATTCTCTGCCCCTTGATTTGGACATATCCCTATATCTGTGTTTATATGTCCCTGGCCAAAAAATGCTAATTAGTTAATGATGGTTTAGGTTTTGCCCCCAGTTTATTACAAACCGGTTCTCTTACTTCATCAGTCTGGTATTCATTCTGAAAAACCTCATATCTATTTGAGTAGCTACCGTGAGTGTCACTTTTATTTTTATGTTGGTTCTTAGTATTCCATTTTACAAAGTTTTTATTTTTACCTGTATTATGGATGCCCTTGATTAATTGATCATCAGCAAGTGTGACTACCTCTATAAAATCCGAAGTTTTAGCAGTTTGCTGATCTGGAGTATTCAGGTGAGTGTTAAAGGGACAGTCTAGTCCAAAATAAACTTTCATGATTCAGATAAAGAATGTAATTTTAAACAATTTTCCAATTTACTTTTATCACCAATTTTGCTTTGTTCTCTTAGTATTCTTAGTTAAAAGCTAAACCTAAGAGGTTCATATGCTAATTTCTAAGCCCTTGAAGGCCGCCGCCTCTTCTTTTAGGGCATTTTGACAGTTTTTCACTACTAGAGGGTGTTAGTTCACGTGTGTCATATAGATAACACTGTGCTCAAGCATGTGGAGTTAAGTTGAGCCAGCATCTGATTGGCTAAAATGGATGTCTGTCAAAAGAACTGAAATAAGGGGGCAGTTTGCAGAGGTTTAGATACAAGGTAATCACAGAGGTAAAAAGTGTATTTATATAACTGTGTTGGTTGTGCAAAACTAGGGAATAGGTAATAAAGGGATTATCTTTCTTTTTAAACAATACAAATTCTGGTGTAGACTGTCCCTTTAACACAATGCCAAGGAGGAAAGACATCAGCAATGATCTTAGAGAAGCTATTGTTGCTGCCCATCAATTTGGGAAGGGTTCTAAGGCCATTTACAAACAATTTAAAGTCTATCATTCTACAGTGATAAAGATTATTCATGATTGGAAAACATTCAAGACCTAATATTCCCAGGAGTGGATGCCCCAGCAAATTCACCCCAACGTCAGACTGTGCAATGCTCAGAGAAATTGCAAAAACTCAAAAGTTACATCTCAGACTCTATAGGCCTCAGTTCGTATGTTAACGTTCATGACAGTACAATTAGAAAAAGACTGAAAAGTACAGTTTGTAGGGAAGGGTAGCCATGAAAAAAGACTCTCTATAAAGAACATGGCAGCACGGCTTAAGTTTGCAAAGTTCCATCTCAACAAACCACAAGACTTCTGGATCAATGTCAATGATCAAAGTGGAGATTTTTGTCAATAATGCACAGAACCACATTTGGCGAAAACCAAACACAGCTTATCAGCACAAACACCTCATACCAACTGTCAAGCACGGTGGTGGAGTGGTGATGATTTTGGCTTGTTTTGCAGCCACAAGACCTGAGCAACGTGCAGTCATTGTGGCCCATTTATCAAGCTCCGAACTGAGCTTGTGGGCCCGTGTTTCTGGCGAGTCTTCAGACTCGCCAGAAACAGCAGTTATGAAGCAGCGGTCTAAAGACCACTGCTCCATAACCCTGTCTGCCTGCTCTGATGAGGCGGACAGGAATCGCCTGGAATTCAACCTGATCGAGTACGATCGGGTTGATTGACACCTCCCTTCTGGCAGCCGATTGGCCGCGAGTCAGCAGGGGGCGGCGTTGCACCAGCAGCTCTTGTGAGCTGCTGGTGCAATGTTAAATGCGGATAGCGTGTTGCACTGTCGGATCCGGTCCGCAAGACCTTTGATAAATAGGCCCCATTGAGTAGACCATGAATTCCTCTGTGAACCAAAGCATTCTAGAGTCAAATGTGAGGGCATCTGTCCAACAGCTAAAGCTTGGCCTGAAATTTAGTCATGCAACAGGACAATGATCCCAAACACACCAGCAAATCTACACCGCAGAATGGCTGAAAACGAAAAGAATCAAGGTGTTGCAATGGCCCAGTCAAAGTTCAGACCTCAACCCGATTGAAATGCTTTGGCGGGACCTTAAGAGAGCTGTGAAAAAACATATGTCTGCAAACCTCAATGAACTGAAGCAACGTTGTAAAGAAGAGAGGGCCAAAGTTCCTCCACATCAATGTGAGAGACTGATATTCATACCGAAAACTATTACTGTAAGTTATTGCTGCTAAAGGTGGTTCTACAAGCTATTGAATCATAAGGTGTTTTTCACACATGGCTTCTCCATTTTGGCTTTATTTTTGTTATGTTTTGTTTTATGTTTGTTGTATTTACATTAATTTAAGACCTGCTAAGGACCAGATTGTTATTCTGTCCTGATACGTAAAAACTTACCGCTAGATTTAGAGTTCTGCGGCCAAAGGGGTTCGTTAGCTACGCATGCTTTTTTTCTCCCGCACCTTTTAAATACCGCTGGTATTTAGAGTTCACAGAAGGGCTGCGTTAGGCTCCAAAAAGGGAGCGTAGAGCATAATTTACCGCCACTGCAACTCTCAATACCAGCGGTGCTTACAGACACGGCCGTGCACGATTCCCCCATAGGAAACAATGGGGCCGTTTGAGCTGAAAAAAACCTAACACCTGCAAAAAAGCAACGTTCAGCTCCTAACGCAGCCCCATTGTTTCCTATGGGGAAACACTTCCTAAGTCTGCACCTAACACCCTAACATGTACCCCGAGTCTAAACACCCCTAGCCTTACATTTATTAACCCCTAATCTGCTGCCCCCGCTATCGCTGACCCCTGCATATTATTATTATTAACCCCTAATCTGCCGCTCTGTACATCGCCGCCACCTACGTTATCCCTATCTACCCCTAATCTGCTGCCCCTAACACCGCCCACCCCTATATTATATTTATTAACTGCTAATCTGCCCCCCCCAACGTCGCCGCCACCTACCTACAATTATTAACCCCTAATCTGCCAACCGGACCTCACCGCTACTATAATAAAGTTATTAACCTAATCCGCCTCACTCCCACCTCAATAACCCTATAATAAATAGTATTAACCCCTAATCTGCCCTCCCTAACATCACCGACACCTAACTTAAAGTATTAACCCCTAATCTGCCGACCGGACTTCACCGCTACTCTATTAAATTTATTAACCCCTAAAGCTAAGTCTAACACTAACACCCCCCTAAATTAATTATAATTTTTATCTAACGAAATAAATTATTTCTTATTAAATAAATTATTCCTATTTAACGCTAAATACTTGCTGTAAAATAAACCCTAATATAGCTACAATATAAATTATAATGATATTGTAGCTATTTTAGGATTAATATTTATTTTACAGGCAACTTTGTATTTATTTTAACCAGGTACAATAGCTATTAAATAGTTAATAACTATTTAATAGCTACCTAGTTAAAATAATTACAAAATTACCTGTAAAATAAATCCTAACCTAAGTTACAATTAAACCTAATACTACACTATCAATAAATTAATTAAATACAATACCTACAATTAAATACAATTAAATAAACTAACTAAAGTACAAAAAATAAAAAAAGAACTAAGTTACAAAAAATAAAAAAATAATTGACAAACATTAGAAAAAGATTACAACAATTTTAAGCTAATTACACCTACTCTAAGCCCCCTAATAAAATAACAAAGCCCCCCAAAATAAAAAAATGCCCTACCCTATTCTAAAATAAAAATAGAAAAGCTCTTTTACCTTACCAGCCCTTAAAAGGGCCTTTTGCGGGGCATGCCCCAAAGAATTCTGCTCTTTTGCCTGTAAAAAAAAAAACATACAATACCCCCCCGCCCAACATTACAACCCACCACCCACATACCCCTAATCTAACCCAAACCCCCCTTAAATTAACCTAACACTAAGCCCCTGAAGATCTCCCTACCTTATCTTCACCACGCCGGGTATCACCGATCCATCCAGAGGAGCCTCCAAAGTCTTCATCCAAGCCCAAGCGGGGGCTGAAGAAGTCCATCATCGGGCTGAAGAGGTCCATCATCCGGCTGAAGAGGTCCATCATCCGGCTGAAGAGGTCCATTATCCGGCTGAAGAGATCCATCATCCGGCTGAAGAGGTCCATCATCGGGCTAAAGAGATCCATCATCCGGCTGAAGTCTTCTATCAAGCGGCATCTTCAATCTTCTTTCTTCCGGATCCATCTTCATCCCGCCAATGCGGAACATCCATCCTGGCCGACGACTTCTCGACGAATGATGGTTCCTTTAAATGACGTCATCCAAGATGGCGTCCCTCGAATTCTGATTGGCTGATAGGATTCTATCAGCCAATCGGAATTAAGGTAGGAAAATTCTGATTGGCTGATGGAATCAGCCAATCAGATTCAAGTTCAATCCGATTGGCTGATCCAATCAGCCAATCAGATTGAGCTCGCATTCTATTGGCTGATCGGAACAGCCAATAGAATGCGAGCTCAATCTGATTGGCTGATTCCATCAGCCAATCAGAATTTTCCTACCTTAATTCCGATTGGCTGATAGAATCCTATCAGCCAATCGGAATTCGAGGGACGCCATCTTGGATGACGTCATTTAAAGGAACCGTCATTCGTCGGGAAGTCGTCGGCCAGGATGGATGTTCTGCATAGAAGACTTCAGCCGGATGATGGATCTCTTCAGCCCGATGATGGACCTCTTCAGCCCAATGATGGACCTCTTCAGCCCGATGATGGACCTCTTCAGCCAGATGATGGACCTCTTCAGCCGGATGATGGACCTCTTCAGCCGGATGATGGACCTCTTCAGCCCGATGATGGACTTCTTCAGCCCCCGCTTGGGCTTGGATGAAGACTTCGGAGGCTCCTCTGGACGGATCGGTGATACCCGGTGTGGTGAAGATAAGGTAGGGAGATCTTAGGGGGCTTAGTGTTAGGTTTCTTTAAGGGGGGTTTGGGTTAGATTAGGGGTATGTGGGTGGTGGGTTGTAATGTTGGGGGGGTATTGTATGTTTTTTTTTACAGGCAAAAGAGCAGAATTCTTTGGGGCATGCCCCGCAAAAGGCCCTTTTAAGGGCTGGTAAGGTAAAAGAGCTTTTCTATTTTTATTTTAGAATAGGGTAGGGCATTTTTTTTATTTTGGGGGGCTTTGTTATTTTATTAGGGGGCTTAGAGTAGGTGTAATTAGCTTAAAATTGTTGTAATCTTTTTCTAATGTTTGTAAATTATTTTTTTATTTTTTGTAACTTAGTTCTTTTTTATTTTTTTGTACTTTAGTTAGTTTATTTAATTGTATTTATTTGTAGGTATTTGTATGTAATTAATTTATTGATAGTGCAGTATTAGGTTTAATTGTAACTTAGGTTAGGATTTATTTTACAGGTAATTTTGTAATTATTTTAACTAGGTAGCTATTAAATAGTTATTAACTATTTAATAGCTATTATACCAGGTTAAAATAAATACAAAGTTGCCTGTAAAATAAATATTAATCCTAAAATAGCTACAATATAATTATAATTTATATTGTAGCTATATTAGGGTTTATTTTAAAGGTAAGTATTTAGCTTTAAATAGGAATAATTTATTTAATAAGAGTTAATTTATTTCGTTAGATAAAAATTATATTTAATTTAGGGGGGTGTTAGTGTTAGGGTTAGACTTAGCTTTAGGGGTTAATACATTTATTATAGTAGCGGCGAGGTCCAGTTGGCATATTAGGGGTTAATACTTGAAGTTAGGTGGCGGCGATGTTAGGGAGGGCAGATTAGGGGTTAATACTATTTATTATAGGGTTATTGAGGCGGGAGTGAGGCGGATTAGGGGTTAATAACTTTATTATAGTAGCGGTGAGGTCCGGTCGGCAGATTAGGGGTTAATAATTGTAGGTAGGTGACGGCGACATTGGGGGGGCAGATTAGGGGTTAATAAATATAATATAGGGGTCGGCGGTGTTAGGGGCAGCAGATTAGGGGTACATAGGGATAACGTAGGTTGCGGCGGTGTGCAGTCGGCAGATTAGGGGTTAAAAAAAATTATTAGAGTGGCGGCGATGTGGGGGAGCCTCGGTTTAGGGGTACATAGGTAGTTTATGGGTGTTAGTGTACTTTAGAGCACAGTAGTTAAGAACTTTATGAACCCGCGTTAGCCCAGAAAGCTCTTAACTCCTTGCTTTTCTCTGCGGCTTGAGTTTTGTCGTTAGATTTCTAACGCTCACTTCAGCCAAGACTCTAAATACCAGCGTTAGAAAGATCCCATTGAAAAGATAGGATACGCAATTGACATAAGGGGATCTGCGGTATGGAAAAGTCGCGGCTGGAAAGTGAGCGTTAGACCCTTTCCTGATTGACTCTAAATACCAGCGGGCGGCCAAAACCAGCGTTAGGAGCCTCTAACGCTGGTTTTGACGGCTAACGCAGAACTCTAAATCTAGGCGATAGAATTTAAAGAGGGTGTACTTTCTTTTTTGTATGTGTATGTATGTATGTGTGTGTATGTATGCAGGTATGTATGTAGGTATGTGTGTGTATGTATGTATGTAGGTATGTATATATATATATATATATATGTATGTATGTATATATATATATATATATATATATATATATATATATATATATATATAGTTTTCAAGAGGTTAGGTGGGGTACGGTTAGGTGGGCAGTAGTTAGATGTAGCTAAGTGAGGTATAATTAGGTGAGGTAAAACTGGGGTGAAGTTAGGTGTGCTGTAGTTAGGTGAGGTATGATTAGGTGAGGTAAAACTGGGGTGTAGTTAGGTGTGCTGTAATTAGGTGAGGTATGATTAGGTGAGGTAAAACTGGGGTGTAGTTAGGTGTGCTGTAGTTAGGTGAGGTATGATTAGGTGAGGTAAAACTGGGGTGTAGTTAGGTGAGATGTAGTTAGGTGAGGTATGATTAGGTGGGGTAAAACTGGGGTGTAGTTAGGTGAGGTAAAACTGGGGTGAAGTTAGGTGTGCTATATATATATATAGTTTTGAAGAGGTTAGGTGGGGTACGGTTAGGTGGGCAGTAGTTAGATGTAGCTAAGTGAGGTATAGTTAGGTGAGGTAAAACTGGGGTGAAGTTAGGTGTGCTGTAGTTAGGTGAGGTATGATTAGGTGAGGTAAAACTGGGGTGTAGTTAGGTGTGCTGTAATTAGGTGAGGTATGATTAGGTGAGGTAAAAATGGGGTGTAGTTAGGTGTGCTGTAGTTAGGTGAGGTATGATTAGGTGAGGTAAAACTGGGGTGTAGTTAGGTGAGATGTAGTTAGGTGAGGTATGATTAGGTGAGGTAAAACTGGGGTGTAGTTAGGTGTGCTGTAGTTAGGTGAGGTATGATTAGGTGAGGTAAAACTGGGGTGTAGTTAGGTGAGATGTAGTTAGGTGAGGTATGATTAGGTGGGGTAAAACTGCGGTGTAGTTAGGTGTGCTGTAGTTAGGTGAGGTATGATTAGGTGGGGTAAAACTGGGGTGTAGTTAGGTGAGGTAAAACTGGGGTGAAGTTAGGTGTGCTGTAGTTAGGTGAGGTATGATTAGGTGGGGTGAAACTGGGGTGTAGTTAGGTGAGATGTAGTTAGGTGAGGTATGATTAGGTGGGGTAAATCTGGGGTGTAGTTAGGTGAGATGTAGTTAGGTGAGGTATGATTAGGTGGGGTAAAACTGGGGTGTAGTTAGGTGAGGTATGATTAGGTGTGGTAAAACTGGGATGTAGTTAGGTGTGCTGTAGTTAGGTGGGGTAAAACTGGGGTGTAGTTAGGTGAGATGTAGTTAGGTGAGGTATGATTAGGTGGGGTAAAACTGGGGTGTAGTTAGGTGAGACGTAGTTAGGTGAGGTATGATTATGTGGGGTAAAACTGGGATGTAGTTAGGTGTGCTGTAGTTAGGTGAGGTATGATTAGGTGGGGTAAAACTGGGGTGTAGTTAGGTGAGGTAAAACTGGGGTGAAGTTAGGTGTGCTGTAGTTGGGTGAGGTATGATTAGGTGTGGTAAAACTGGGGTGTAGTTAGGTGAGGTGTAGTTAGGTGAGGTAAAACTGGGGTGTAGTTAGGTGAGGTGTAGTTAGGTGAGGTATAGTTTGGTGGGGGTGAAACTGGGGTGTAGTTAGGTGAGATGTAGTTAGGTGAGGTATGATTAGGTGAGGTAAAACTGGGGTGTAGTAAGGTGAGATGTAGTTAGGTGAGATGTAGTTAGGTGAGGTAAAACTGGGGTGAAGTTAGGTGAGATGTAGTTAGTTGAAGTATGATTAGGTGGGGTAAAACTGGGGTGTAGTTAGGTGAGATGTAGTTAGGTGAGGTATGATTAGGTGGGGTAAAACTGGGGTGAAGTTAGGTGTGCTGTAGTTAGGTGAGGAATAGCTAGGTGAGGTAAAACTGGGGTGAAGTTAGGTGTGCTATAGTTAGGTGAGGTATGATTAGGTGGGGAAAAACTGGGGTGTAGTTAGGTGAGATGTAGTTAGGTGAGGTATGATTAGGTGAGGTAAAACTGGGGTGTAGTTAGGTGTGCTGTAGTTAGGTGGGGTATAGTTAGGTGAGGTAAAACTGGGGTGTAGCTAGGTGAGATATAGTTAGGTGAGGTATGATTAGGTGAGGTAAAACTGGGGTGAAGTTAGGTGTGCTGTAGTTAGGTGAGGAATAGCTAGGTGAGGTAAAACTGTGGTGTAGTTAGGTGTGCTGTAGTTAGGTGAGTTATGATTAGGTGGGGTAAAACTGGGGTGTAGTTAGGTGAGATGTACTTAGGTGAGGTATGATTAGGTGGGGTAAAACTGGGGTGTAGTTAGGTGAGGTGTAGTTAGGTGAGGTATAGTTAGGTGGGGTAAAACTGGGGTGTAGTTAGGTGTGCTGTAGTTAGGTGAGGTAAAACTGGGGTGTAGTTAGGTGAGATGTAGTTAGGTGAGGTATGATTAGGTGGGGTAAAACTGGGGTGTAGTTAGGTGAGATGTAGTTAGGTGAGGTATGATTAGGTGAGGTAAAACTGGGGTGTAGTTAGGTGAGATGTAGTTAGGTGAGGTATGATTAGGTGGGGTAAAACTGGGGTGTAGTTAGGTGAGATGTAGTTAGGTTAGGTAAAACTGGGGTGTAGTTAGGTGTGCTGTAGTTAGGTGAGGTATGATTAGGTGGGGTAAAACTGGGGTGTAGTTAGGTGAGGTATGATTAGGTGGGGTAAAACTGGGGTGTAGTTAGGTGAGGTGTAGTTAGGTGAGGTATAGTTAGGTGGGGTAAAACTGGGGTGTAGTTAGGTGTGCTGTAGTTAGGTGAGGTAAAACTGGGGTGTAGTTAGGTGAGATGTAGTTAGGTGAGGTATGATTAGGTGGGGTAAAACTGGGGTGTAGTTAGGTGAGATGTAGTTAGGTGAGGTATGATTAGGTGAGGTAAAACTGGGGTGTAGTTAGGTGAGATGTAGTTAGGTGAGGTATGATTAGGTGGGGTAAAACTGGGGTGTAGTTAGGTGAGATGTAGTTAGGTTAGGTAAAACTGGGGTGTAGTTAGGTGTGCTGTAGTTAGGTGAGGTATGATTAGGTGGGGTAAAACTGGGGTGTAGTTAGGTGAGGTATGATTAGGTGGGGTAAAACTGGGGTGAAGTTAGGTAAGATGTAGTTAGGTGAGGTATGATTAGGTGGGGTAAAACTGGGGTATAGTTAGGTGGTGTAAAGTAAGGTGGCATAAAGACAGGTGGGGTACAGTTAGGTGGGATGTGGTTAGGTGGGCTGTGCTTAGGTGAGGTGTAGTTAGGTGGGGTACAGAAAGATGGGGTGTAGTTACGTGGGCTGTGGTTATGTGAGGTGTAGTTACATGGGCTGTGGTTAGGTGAGGTGTAGTTACATGGTCTTTGGTTAGATGAGGTGTAGTTATGTGGGCTGTGTGGTTAGATGAGGTGTAGTTATGTGGGCTGTGGTTAGGTGAGGTGTAGTTACATGGGCTGTGGTTAGATGAGGTGTAGTTATGTGGGCTGTGGTGAGGTGTAATTATGTGGGCTGTGATTAGGTGAGGTGTAGTTAGGTGAGGTGTAGATAGGTGAGATGTAGTTATGTGGGCTGTGGTTAGGTGAGGTGTAGTTATGTGGGCTGTGGTTAGGTGAGGTGTAGTTACTTGGACTGTAGTTAGGTGAGGTTTATTTACTTGGGCTGTAGTTAGGTGAGGTGTAGATAGGTGAGATGTAGTTATGTGGGCTGTGGTTAGGTGAGGTGTAGTTATGTGGACTGTGGCTAGGTGAGGTGTAGTTATGTGGGCTGTTGCTAGGTGAGGTGTAGTTATGTGGGCTGTGGCTAGGTGAGGTGTAGTTATGTGTACTGTGGCTAGGTGAGGTGTAGTTATGTGGACTGTGGTTAGGTGAGGTGTAGTTATGTGGACTGTGGCTAGGTGAGGTGTAGTTATGGACTGTGGTTAGGTGAGGTGTAGTTATGTGGGCTGTGGTTAGGTGAGGTGTAGTTATGGACTGTGGTTAGGTGAGGTGTAGTTATGTGGGCTGTGGTTAGGTGAGGTGTAGTTACTTGGGCTTTGTCAATAAATGTGTTAATTAAATCTTCACAAGAGATTAGTGTGGCTATTGCTTTGTGTGATATAGTAACACATGACTGTTATGTTTCCAGTTCACCAAAACTACATTGGAACAGACTCAGAAAAGAACCCATTCTTTCTGTCTGTGGTTCTGTCTGACCAAAACAATCAACGTGTGCCCCAATATCGCTCAGTTCTATGGAGAAAAACAGTGAGTATCTGTCCTTACAATTACATTACTTTAGATAACTTTGTACACTCTACTGATCTCTAATACTACACTAGACCTCACTGACTAAGTATAGTTTTATATTTTCTAGTAGAATACACTGGTCATCAGGATAAGTAGGATGCTGCCTAGGGGGCCTTCTGTAACAGGGCAGCTGCCTGTCTAGTAGCAGCCTGTAGCGATTGGCTATCATGTGTGCAGTTTACTTTGCACAGCAAGCTTTTGTCCTGTTCATATGTCACTAGTTGTACACAGCTACATAACGAAAGACCTAGATTTGCTTCTTTTACTTTATAAAGCTTATATGGAGTACCACGCCCTCTGTGATAACAGCCGATGTTCACCCTGTGGATACAATATACATGGAAGCAAATAAACCATACACTTGCTGGGATAAAAAGTGTCAAGACTAGGTCTGAGTAATACCTTAGGTATCATATTATTATACAGAAACAATCTTCTTACTGGCCATCCATAAGTATGAGTCTTGTCAAATAGCGGTTTTCCTGTCATCTAAGCAACTATACTGGCCGTTAAACTGCTTAGTACCACGTTATGGTTGGTCCTGCTATTTGATATTAGAGTGTCCTCCATTGGAAATTGTTGCACTTGTCACACTTTAGAAATAGTTCAATATGCAGACTTACCCAGCGAGCTTATAAGTGAGATTGTTCATAATTCACATGTAGATGCACCACCTCTTGTTTAAGCACTGACCATGCACCATGCTACAAGGCGAAGAGATTATTTAAGTTTATGACATTGAGTATGATGCCCAGTAATGAGTGTGCTCTTGTGCATAAGTAGGGTGTTGAGAAATGAAGAACTACTCTAGACTTGTACAAGACACATTTATCGAATCAGCTGAGCAGTAAAACTGCAATAAGGACTATTCCATACTTAGCCTATATTTGTCATTGAGACCACATGGACTAGAAGGTTCTAGACTGGAGAAAAATAAGCTAGAACTGATCACACATTCTCAGTGGCATAGACAAAAAATGTATTTCACCTATAAATTATCTAACATCATCAGACCTCTATGGAGAAGGAAGGTAATGTTTGACTATGGAAATTATTTGGTTTCACAATGAAGTAACATAATTCTGTTCAGTCTTACAGGTGATATTATGAGGATTTAGCATAAGCGTATATCAGAACTGCATATACATCAACTTTATATAAAACATAATGGTATTACATAAAGGCATTAGTATAGCTAATTTGTATTATAAATATCTTGTTAAATGACTGTTACATTTATATTTTAGGGTACCTTGAAAATTTGCCTTTCATACTGCCCCACAAAAACACTGTCAGTGAAATCTATCTTAAGGTAAGTATCATTCTATATAACCACACCTGACACACACACACAGACATATACAAACACACACACACCTGACACAGACACACACAGACATATACAAACACACACCTGACACACACACACACACACACAGAAATATACAAACACACACCTGACACACACACACAGACATATACAGACACAGACACACATACACATACAGACACACACAGAGACACATACAGACACAGACACACATACACAAACACATACAAACACACACAGAGACACATACAGACACACAAAAACAATGTCAGTGGAATCTATCTTAAGGTAAGTATCATTCTATATAACCACACCTGACACACCCACACAGACATATACAAACACACACACACACCTGACACAGACATATACAAACACACACACACCTGACACACACACAGAAATATACAAACACACACCTGACACACACACATAGACATATACAGACACAGACACACACAGAGACACATACAGGCACACATACATAAACACATACAAACACACACAGAGACACATACAGACACACAAAAACAATGTCAGTGGAATCTTTCTTAAGGTAAGTATCATTCAATATAACCACACCTGACACACACGCACACACACACACACACAAAGAAAATGTCCAAGAAAAGGTAGCAAAAAGTAGCAAATTCTTTTATTCCAGATTAAATGTGTCAAAAGACATAGCAACGTTTTGGTTGTGTTACATTAATCATGCCATACACACAAGTGATACAATTCACCTTACATACATGGGTGCCACTAGAGGGCACCATTACAATAGAACATATTAACCCTTAACATTTTTCAAAGTATTACTATCCATTTAAAATCTTTTGTTTACATTATACTAGTTTACGATACAAGAAATACATAGTTTAACAGGGCAATTTTCAAAATATATATTTAGATATAATATATTAAAAGAAAAAAAGCATACTATACAGAGATGCAGGAGGCCAGATGATTATCCATTTATAAGAAAACTGATAAATCCCAATCTTTATTAAGGCCAATGGGTTCTAAGGTATTAAGCTCACAAATCCAAAAACATTCACGTTGTTTAAGTAATAATTCTCTATTACCTCCCCTATGTGGTTTTATAACGTGATCTATAATCTGAAAGCGTAACTGACTAATGTTATGGGACGCATTGCAAAAATAATTTGGCTAATGGCGCGGATTCCTTATTAACTCTAATATTATTTCTGTGTTCGATAATTCTATCACGGATACTCAGTGTCGTTTCTCCAATATAGGCCCGCCCACACGGGCATTTAATTATATATATATATATATATATATATAAAACAAAGGTAGAATGACATGTATAATATCCTTTGATAGAATATTTTTTTCCCTGTACCTGGATGATAAAAAAACGTCCCTTTAACCATTTTACTGTAACATGAGCAACCTAAGCAAGGAAAACTGCCTTTATTTTATGTTGTAATATATCCCTGCTTAATGCTTTTCATTGAACCAATGTCAGATTTTATTAAATTATCACGGATATTAGGGCTTCTTTTATATGCTGGCATGGGTAGGGATTGAAATTCTATAATATTGGGGTTACAAGATGCTAAAACTCCCCAATGTTTTTTTTTAACAATTTTCAGTATAGCTTTACTTTGCATATTGTATTCAGATACAACAGTCACACTTTTGTTTCTCTTGGTATTTGCATTACATAATTAATTTCATTCTCAATTAAACTGGGGGGGGGGTAACCTCTTTCTAAGAAACGATCTCCCATTTCTCTTAATCTAACTTTAGCAATAGCTTCATCGGTTACAATTACACACACATATACATATACAAACACAGACACACACACAAACACACACACAAACACACAGACATATACAGACAGACACAAACACACATTCAGACACACATAGACATACACACATACAGACACACATAAAGATTAAGACACATACACACACATACATACATAACACACACATACATATATGACACAAATGGTTCTAAAAGCTTCCCTGGGGTCCCCTTTCTTCATAAATAGCAGACATATATGGCTTTGTCATTGTAAGGTTAATTGTAACTGTAGTGTAGAGATTACCCTTCAATCTGACAACTCACACACTCATCCCCACCATCTTAGGTACTGGCAGAAAGTCTGCCAGTATGTATATTTAGGGCTTTTTAAAAAAAATATTTCTATAATTTCTATTATTATTATTTTTTTCTGCAGTGTAGGATCCCTCCTCAATGCTCCCCCCTCCCTGATGCCTCCCAAAAAGCCCTCTAACTTGTGTCTGCCATCTTAGGTACTGGCAGCTGTCTGCCAGTACCCAGTTAACATAAATATATTTATAATTTTTTTTATATATATATATATATATATATATATATATTTATTATTATTTGTTTTACTATAAAAAAAATTCTAACAAATAAAAGGAAAAAAGTCAGCGCTTCTGGGATCAGGAATGATTATAGAAACAATAATAGTTGATAATTATCACAGTGACAGTTCAATCACAATATGGGGTATAGGGAACAATAAACTTAATCTATATAAGTCCAAAGTCCACAATAATACGTATAATCCATTGTCTTTAGAGTCAAATAGTGTGAAACCCCGCAGGATGGAGTACACAATTATCCACACCTGTATCCACACCAAAGCGTGTGCCGCTCTCCTGGGGGTGTATCAGCAATTGTATTGTATTGTATTGGGTACTTGTAAAGCGCAGCTAGTCACCCGTAAGGGTCTCAAGGTGCTGCTCATTTTATCGACCTCAGAAGGATGAAAGGCTGAGTGGACCTCGCCGGGGATTGAACCTGCAACCCTTGGGTTGCTACAGAGCTCAGCCACATTGCCTTAGCAAGCTGAGCTATCTGTCCGGCTGCTCCCGAGTATAGACAAAGAAACTGAAAGATATGTAAAGGGAGAAGTGCAACCTGGACTCAAGTGAAAACCTTTTAATAACAATAATAAAAACATTTAAAAAATGGTATTAAGCATACCAGAATAAAAAATATAACAAGCACATCAAATGTATTCCTAAGACAGGCGAGTGCCGTGAAGTCTTACTGTCTCCGTGTTGCTCCCGGTTCACTGTCCAATAGGAATTAGTTGAAGTTTAAAAGTTCCTCAGGTAGACCCCATCCCAGCTTAAACATAAGTCCGTCTTAGAATCAGCTGTTTTAGGGGTCCATTTGGAAAGTCTTTTTTGCTGCTGGAATGGAACACATGTCCTGTTGCAGACACCTGTTACAATCACCTATGCGTGTGTTTTTACGTCTCGACGTGCGTTTCGTTCCCCAACATGTAAACTTTGTCAAGAGATGTGTTCTGACAGGGATGTTTAGCCCTTAAATACCCTACCTGCAGGGATCTAATTTCAAAGGAAGTTATTATATCTAACCACATAAGTAAAAGTGTAATATATGCTATACTAGAATATTCATTCTCTGAGTATAAATATAATAGCATTCAATATTATTTGCTGCAGTGATAATGTTAGCAAGTGTGTCAAGATATTTAAAGGGATATTCCCACATATTATATGAACTATTATATGACCTTATCTATACATTTTGCACTTTGTTCTCATAGGTTTCAAATATAAATAGTTACACATTTAACTTATGGTCTCAAACAAAATAAATTCTACAATACTCTTTAGAGACCTAGAGAATTATCCACAAATAGGGCTAAGAAATTAAAGAGAGACATAGAGGATTACAAAAATAATGTAGTGTATAGTTATATAAACAAATCAGATGATTAAACATCATTATCGAATAAAGAGGAAAAAGTACAGGAGAAGAAAGAACAATAGTAAAAACCTCCATCTATCTCAAAGTTGGAAAAAACAACCATTATAAATACAATAACAAAAGGAATAGTAATAATCAAGGTTTGAAATACAACCAAAATCATCAATACAATCAATATAAGGGACAAAATAGAGATAAGGGATCCCATTTTGCAAACTCTGGTCAGCAAGAAAGTACAAGTATTAATAGTAATAAGGGCAATATGCCAAGGAACCAACCATATAGGCAATATGAGAATCACATTACATAATAGATATGATTCCCTTAGAGAAAATACCCAAAATGATGACTTGGAGGGACAAGGGGCCAAACCAAAACCCCAACACCAAATAGAACAGATTTTTTAGGGGTATCCCCCTGGGTACAGGGGAAACCACAAAGAAACAGTGTAACAGAACAGGAAATGCAAAGAAAACCAAAAAAAGACGTTTAGATTCAAACAAGGAAGCAGGGGAGGGAAGAGAAGTAGAAGACCAAAACAGAAAAAGATGGAGCTAGAGAATTCTTAAAAGGATATATTTAATCTCTCAAGTAAAACATTCACTGAGTAGGAATTTATGCTCTTGAGTAAAGGGCTAAACTTCACCCCAAAACATTTGCAAACAAATTTGAAACCTTTATGGACAAACAGAAACTAACCAGAAAGCTAACGCTACTTTCTAAGTAAAAACAAAAATGTTTCAGATAAGGGAATAATTATGATCAAAATGATGTTTCTCTATTTTTAACTTTAAGACATCTAGAAAAAGTGTTGTTAACCAAGACACCATAAATACACAAGACCTTGTTACTGAGGAAATATTATAATTTAGTATACATGAAGAACACTCCATAATTACACATAGTGGCTTGAAAAAAACAGTCAACATGTTATCGAGTCCACAACCAGGGGGAATATGCATCCTTATTAAATAAACTGGTTTGTGATGACTTGATGAAATTTTGGAGAAAAAAAAAAGGTACATAAAAAAAAGACAACCTAAGTGTAGAGGAAAAACTCTCTTTAAAATCACTTACTGAGGACACTAATATAATTTTAGAGCAGCAGATAAGGGTGGAGGTTTGGTCATCCAAGACCACCAGGATTACCTAAAAGAGGCTTATAACATACTGAAAGACACTAACACATATACAAAAATCACCTTTGATCCCACTATAAAATATAATAAAAAATTAGTTAACATTTTAACAAAGGCAAGAGAACAAAATATAATCAATAATGAAGAAGATAACTATATTTATATCCTTAATCCTAAAGTGGCAATCTTCTATCACCTTCCAAAGGTCGACAAGGAAGACTGATCATTTCAGGAATAGGCTCTCTCTGTAGTAACCTTTCTAAGTATATAGACCACTATCTTCAACCTATAGTGAGTGATACTAAGGCATTTTTAAAAGATACTACAGATGTTATAAAGAAATTTGAGAATCATAATTGGAACAAACAGAATTTATGGATTACTTGTGATGTCACAACTCTTTACATGAATATACCACATAAAAAGGGTACAAATGCTGTCCTTAACCAATGTAGAAAAACAGGTCAACTAATGAATAAACAATTTGAATTCTTAGGAGAGGGTATCAATTACATTTTAAATCATTATTTCTTTTTTTATTGTATTTTCTATGAACAAATTAATGGCACAGCGATGGGGACAACTTTTGCCCCATCCTATGCCAATTTATACATGGCAGAATTTGAGGATAATTATGTGTGGAAGAATAACCCGTACAAAAAAAATGTCATTAAATATCACAGATTTATAGACGATATTATTGTCCTATGGGAAGGGGGCTTAGTAGAAGCAGACAATTTTATAAAACGCCTGAATAACAATAATATGAATCTGACATTTACAGGAAAAAACAATAAGGAACAGATTGAATTCCTGGATCTTATCCTTTCCTCACAATTAGATAAAATAATTGTCAGCAATTATAGAAAGCCAACTGATTAAAAACAGCAAATAGTGGACATCTACAAACTTGGAAACAAAACATACCCTATGGGCAGTTTCAAAGATTAAGAAGAAACTGTACCAATTTAGCTGAAGAAGAATAGAGAGAGGGCGCCACTCTCTCTATTCTTCTTCAACAGTTGTTCCACACTCTCTGGGATCAAGAGGAGCAGCCTGATTCATCATCTCTTTCAAAAGGACACCTCCATTTCCTATTTACCACCAGTATATGGACAGTAAACAGGACTAATACGGTAGACCTGATCTACTATATCAAAAGTATAATATTTGGTTTTAAATTGTATATTATTTTTCTTTTCAAACACCAGCGCTCTTTTATATCCCTTTATTGGGATATTTTCACTTGTACCAATTTAGCTGACTATAAAAATGAAACCAAAATATTAACTGACAAATTTATACAGAAAGGATACTTTGAATCAATGGTGGTCAGTGCCAATGAGAAAATATTTAACATGAATAGATCAGACCTATTAGAATACAAAAAGAAAGATTCTAACTGTACAAAATCGAATACTGAACAACTCAAAAAAATCCAATGTGAGATTTATAACTACCTATAACGAAAACCACAAAGATATTCAAAGAATTATGAATAAACATTGGGGAATTCTATTAAAGGACCCCATTCTAGGAACCTATATAGATAAAAAAAAACTCATATTGTCTATAAAATAAATAATAACCTAAAAAACATACTAGCACCGAGTAAACTGAGAGAGAAAAAAAAGATCACAATACTAACGTGGTTAAATGCTAAGAAAGGGTTAATTAAATGTAGGAAGAAAGACTGTAGTACCTGTCCTTATGTTGATAGTGAGGGAATGTTTTATAACTACAATAAGTGGAAATCATACAAATGTAAAATGACCTGTGCATGTGATAGCACATATGTTGTATACCAACTTACATGCAAATGTGGGAAAAACTAAATTTATGCTTACCTGATAAATTTATTTCTTTAAGCTATGATGAGTCCACGGGTTCATCTTAATTACTATTGGGAATATCACTACTCCCCAGCAGGAGGAGGCAAAGTATCACTTCCCTACCCACAAACCCCAGTCATTTGACCGAAAGTAAATGGAGAAATAAAAGCAACACAAGATGCGGAGGTGTCTGAGGTTTAGTCAAAAATTCTTGAAAAAAGACAAAAAAACGATGGGTCCGTGGACTCACCATATCTTGAAGAAATACATTTATCAGGTAAGCATACATTTTGTTTTCTTCCTAAGATATGGTGAGTCCACGGGTTCATCTTAATTGCTGTTGGGAACTAATACCCAAGGTAGAGGACACAGATGAATAGGGGGATAAGAACAAGCATGCCTAAAAGGAAGGCACCAACGCTTGAAGAACCTTTCTCCCAAAAGCCGCCTTAGCCAAAGCAAAAATATCAAATCTGTCAAATTTGGAAAAAGTATGTAAATAAGACCAAGTTGCAGCCTTGCAAATTTGCTCCATATAAGCTTCATTTTTGAAAGCCCAACAAGAGGCTACAGCCCTGGTGGAATGAGCCGTAATTCTCTCTAGAGGTTGCTTCCCAGCAGACTCATATGCCAGGTGAATCACACTTTGCAGCCAAAAAGCAAGGGTAGAAGCAGTAGCTTTCTGACCTCTACGCTTCCCAGAAAAACAAAGAGAGCAGAAGACTTGCAAAAGTCCTTAGTCGCCTCCAAATTGAACGTATGAGTATGAACCACATCCAAATTGTGCAACAGACATTCTTTATCCGAAGAAGGCTTCAGACACAGCGATGGAACAAATATTTCCTGATTAATATTCCTAGTAGAAACAACTTTGGGAAGGAATCCCAACTTAGTGCGAATAACCGCCTTATCTGCATGAAAAATAAGATGAGGAGAATCAAACTGCAAGGCGGAAAGCTCAGATACCCTCCACGCAGAAGAAATAGCCAAAAGAAATAATACCTTCCAGGACAACAATTTAATGTCTACAGAATGAATTGGCTCAAATAGAGTCAGCTGCAAAACCTTAAGAACAAGATTAAGACTACAAGGAGGAGCAACAGGTTTAAACACAGGCCTGATTCTGACCAAGGCCTGACAAAAGGATTGAACGTTTGGTACATCTGCCAAACGTTTATGTAACAAACAGATAGGGCTGAAATTTGAGCCTTCAAAATGCTAACAGATAACACTTTCTCCAGACCCTCGTGGAGAAAAGACAAAATTCTTGGAATCCTAACCCTACTCCAAGAGTAGCCCTTGGATTCACACCAATAAAGATATTTCCGCCATATCTTATGGTAAATCTTCCGAGTAACAGGCTTACGGGCCTGAATCAAAGTTTCAATGACTGACTCAGAAAAACCACACTTAGACAGAATCAAGCATTCAATCTTCAAGCAGTCAGCTTCAGAGAAGCAAGATTTGGATAAAGAAATGGCCCCTAAAGTAGAAGGTCTTTCCTCAAGGGTAACCTCCATGGAGGTAGAGATGACATCTCCACTAGGTCCGCATACCAGATCCTTCGAGGCCAAGCCACCAATGCCCTTTCCTGTTTTATACAAGCAATCATCCGTGGAAGAAGAGCAAACAGAGGAAACAGGTAGGCCATTCTGAAGTTCCAAGGGACTGCCAACGCATCTATTAAGAAGGCCTGAGGATCCCTCGACCTGGAATCGAACTTCGGAAGCTTGGCATTTTGTCGAGACACCATCAGATCCAACTCCGGTATCCCCTATTTGGAGGTTAACCTGGAGAACACCTCCGGATGAAGCTCCCACTTCCCGGGATGGAATGTCTGTCTGCTTAGGAAATCCGCTTCCCAATTGTCCACTCCTGGGATGTGAATGGCAGAAAGGCAACAACAGTGATCCTCCGCCCACTGAATTAACCCGAGTCACCTCCTTCATGGCTAGAGAGCTCCAAGTTCCCCCCTGGTGGTTGATGTAAGCCACTGAGGTTATGTTGGCTGATTGGAATCTGATGAACTGGGACAAAGCCAATTGAGGCCAAGCCATCAGCGCGTTGTAAATTGCCCTCAATTCCAGGATGTTGATCGGCAGTTCGGACTCCTCCTGGGACCATAGATCCTGTGCCTTTAAGGAGTTACAGACTGCTCCCCAGCCCAACAGGCTGGCATCCGTGGTCATAATCACCAATGATGGTCTCCGAAAGCAGGTGGCCTGCGACAGGTGTTCCTGAGAGCCATCACAGAAGGAAATCCCTTGTCTTCTAATCTAGAACTGTCTTTGGGGATAGATCCACATAATCTCTATTCTATTGACTGAGCATGCACAACTGCAGGTCTCAGATGAAATCAAGCAAATGGGACGATGTCCATGGAAGCCACCATCAGACCAATTACTTCCATACATTGTGTGACTAAAGGACGTCTTCAGCCATACTGTACGCACTTTTTAGTACAGGAAGGAATTCTATAGGGCTTTGATTTGCACTACATTTTAAACCATATACAGCTATTTTCGCTGTAGTTTTAGTGCGATATTACCCAAATTCTTTTCTGCACTGTCGTTTTTTCTCATTCCAGGAATGAATATTCATATCCTTTAGTGAAGCAAACAATTTGTTATATTTACCTTCAAATACCCAGGGCAGAAATTAAATTTTTGACTGCTCACTTGTAACATTCATTATAGATAAAGCATTTTCATAAGTCGCTAAGTGGTCAATTATAGAATTGGTTCCCTTGTTGGAGAATTTAGGTACTGCATGACTTAAAAATGTAATTATTTTAGGGGTGTCATATACCATATTACACGTATCTTGGCCTTTCCTAGGAGCCTTATTTTTGGGGCTGGAGCATTTCTTACCTGCCCTATATTCACTATGGGGAGACCCCCTAGGTACATTAATACTATGTGGGCTATTTGGGTAGCTAGCTCCGCCTTCTGACTCACTATAATCACTATTTCCATCTTAAGGACATCCTCCTGAGTGAGGGGCAACCTTTGGAAACATATTTCAACACTATGTATAGAATTAACTGATTCACTTCTAGCTACAGACATTATTATATTGGCTTAGTATTTAGCTAAATTAAAACACTAATACAATTTTGGCCAATAAGAAGTAAGAAAAAAAAATATTTTCAAAATATTAATATTAATTTTGAGATATGAAAAATGAAAAAAAAAAATTCAAAAATTTAATTTTTAATATTTTTTTTCTTTCAATAATAATTTCTATTTACTACAAATATATCATATCAATGTTATAAATATTAATAATATCTAAGCAGTGTGCCTCCAAATAATATGTCTGTATATGGCCGGGTTATAATACAATATATTTAATAATTATTCTTTAAAATAAACCCCCAATAAAAAAATGCATATACCAAACAATAAAATTAATGTAAAGTCCTAAATTCTTTATATTAGTTAACATTTATAGACACATTGAATTATATTTATAGAAAACCAGATATTAATCAATCTATACACGTTTAAACTATTATAATATGCTATGCAAAGATCATAAAAGTTACCTTATTTATTAACCTTATTCGCAATTGGATTTCATTAAAATACCACAACGAGATACCAAGATATGAGCCACTAACATTCAGACTGGTACAATTAAGCTATTTAACCCACAAATGATTTTATACAACGCTAAATAAAACACCAGCAATATATATATTCTTAATGTAAACTGCCAGTTTATATGCCAATTTATCTAAGCTGAAATTAATTCTTATTAGCTACAATTAAGACAAATTCTAATATATATATATATATATATATATATATATATATATATGGTTACAGTTATAAATTACTTGGCAAACAAAAGATTAGTTTTAAACCACACAGGATTATGAATGCAAGCTAAAATACAAAGTACCTTTTTAAAATTACTAACTTCAATTTGACTATAGTCTTAGAATACCTTTGTCTAAAATATTAAAGATAAATAACAGTCATACATCACCCAATTAAACAATTAATGTTTCAACTTCCAGAGTTTCTCCAGTAAATGCAATTTCGTCTCATAAATTGAAAGAGGTAATTTTTGCAAGATGGATAAAAAGATAAGCCCAGGTTGCTTTATAATAGACTGGATCACAGCAGTTTTGTTTAGTCCAAAATTTTGCACTCAGAGCCCTCTTTTTCTCTCTTGCTTGGGATTATATTTTGCAATATAGTCCCACCCCTTTTTATTCTTATCATCGTGAAATTTGGATGATAGGCCCTTCAGAAACTGATCTGTGATTCGCCCTTACGGAGATGAGCATGGATTGGCCCTTTGAGTCAAAATATTTGATTGGCTACTTGTATTTGCATATGTTTTAAACAATCAATTAATTTGGCTGTCATACCATTTTAATCCCCTAGGGGGCAGCAAACAACCAGAAAAGCAGTCTTATTATCCATTTTTGCTACATTCCAAATATCTCCTTATATTATTATATCCAACATAATATAATTCCCAGCATCAACAAGTCACATGTTCCATGTGTATTGGACCATGTCATACTATTCATCCTGATTATTTTAATATGAAATATCAGTATGCTTCTAGTGATCATTTTAATAAGCAATTACACTGTCAATTATTTGCTCTCCCCCAGAATCATAGCATTTTAAATCCTGATATATATTCATACAAACACAGCATATTTCACATTCCCAACAATTTTTGAATACACAGATCCATGTTCATGGCTAATATTCAATGGACATCTTGCTGTCTGTAAGATAACAAAATAAATGTTACTATTTTGAAACAACATTTATACATCTACCATACAGCTTATTCATTAAGTTCCATATACACTTATCTAATATTTTGCTATTTGTCACTGCTTCTTTGGTCCACAAATACACATTTCTATACAGTATTTAAAATTATACAGGCTGTATTTTAAAAATGAACCCAAGAGCTACAATGCAAAACATGGGTTTTTGCTGAGCTAATCTTCCTCTAGACGTAATGTCTAGAATTTGTGGATTCAAAACAACAGGGACAATTTAACACATATGTGACACTTAGTCATTTCTTCAGCTAAAAATTTGGTCTACAAATCTCATTAGGCCTCAAAGAAACATCCCAGACACAACATCTCTATTAACCCAGGGGTTCTTGTGATCTAGGTAATGAGATAGATGCTCTCTTTGAAATAACTTGCCTTTTCTCTAATTGAAACAGAGAGAGGGGGTTTGTTTACACACAGTTTCACAAAAAAATGAGTTCTTGGTCTTATCATAAATCTATGTGTAGATAAATATACATATATACAGTATATATATTATTTAATGATACTCAGATATCCTTACAATTATATGTACGGTCTGATATTTAACAGATACTATATACATTATATGTACAACCTGATATTTAGCAGATACTATATACATTATATGTACGGTCTGATGTTTAACAGATACTATATACATTATATGTATGGTCTAATGTTTAACAGATACTATATACATTATATGTACGGTCTGATGTTTAACAGATACTATATACATTATATGTACGGTCTGATGTTTAACAGATACTATACACATTATATGTATGGTCTGATGTTTAACAGATACTATATACATTATATGTAAGGTCTGATGTTTAACAGATACTATATACATTATATGTACGGTCTGATGTTTAACATATACTATATACATTATATGTACGGTCTGATGTTTGGCAGATACTATATACATTATATGTACGGTCTGATGTTTAACAGATACTATATACATTATATGTACGGTCTGATGTTTAGCAGATACTATATACATTATATGTATGGTCTGATGTTTAACAGATACTATATACATTATATGTATGGTCTAATGTTTAACAGATACTATATACATTATATGTATGGTCTAATGTTTAACAGATACTATACACATTATATGTACGGTCTGATGTTTAACAGATACTATACACATTATGTGTACGGTCTGATGTTTAACAGATACTATATACATTATATGTACGGTCTGATGTTTAACAGATACTATATACGTTATATGTACGGTCTGATGTTTAACAGATACTATATACATTATATGTATGGTCTGATGTTTAACAGATACTATATACATTATATGTACGGTCTAATGTTTAACAGATACTATATACATTATATGTACGGTCTAATGTTTAACAGATACTATATACATTATATGTACGGTCTGATGTTTAACAGATACTATACGCATTATATGTACGGTCTGATGTTTAACAGATACTATATACATTATATGTACGGTCTGATGTTTAACAGATACTATATACATTATATGTACGGTCTGATGTTTAACAGATACTATATACATTATATGTACGGTCTGATGTTTAACAGATACTATACACATTATATGTACGGTCTGATGTTTAACAGATACTATATACATTATATGCACGGTCTGATGTTTAACAGATACTATACACATTATATGTACGGTCTGATGTTTAACAGATACTATATACATTATATGTACGGTCTGATGTTTAACAGATACTATATACATTATATGTACGGTCTGATGTGCGCTAATGTGACATGAAAATATGAATATTTCACATTCCAATGTTCTGCACATACAAGAATATGTTCTATTTATTCTTAAAAACATTTTTAAACATCTATTTGATGGTATGTTGTTACTATATATATATATATATATATATATATATATATATATATATATATATATATATATATATATGTGTGTGTGTGTGTGTGTGTAAGAAAGGGCTAACAGGCACTTCCACAATAAAGTGGCAATAAATATACACTGTTGCTAAAGCAAAAGAACACCCCAAACCTGCAGCTAAATCCCTAGGGATATATTTATCAAGCTCCGTATATAGCTTGATGCCCCTTTTCTGAAACAGAAGTTATGAAGCAGCGGTCTAAAGACCATTTGCTCCATAACTTGTCTGCCTGCTCTGAGACCGCGGACAGAAATCAACTCGATCGAATACGATAGCTTAAAACTATACATGACTAATAGCTTAAAACTATACATGACTATGAATGCAAGCTAAAATACAAAATGCCTTTTTAAATCTACTAACTGCAATTAGTTATAGTTACCAAATACCTTTGCTTTAAATATTATATATGTATTTATCAATTGCGTATACTTCACCAAAATAACCAAATCGATCATCCAGCTTCTAGAACTTCTGTTTCACCTCATATGAAATAAGGGTATTTGCAATATAGATAATAAAAAGTATCCCAATTTGCTTAAAGTGACTGTGTCCCAATTTGGCAGCAATTATTCAGTCACCAGTTCAGTAAAAAGTCAGCAGCCTCCTCTCTCCTCTTGCATTCAGCTTATATTATCTTAATCATTGGTGAAACGATATGATAGGCCCTTCGGAAGCTTGTCTGTGATTTGTCCTTGGATCTGAACATCTCATAGGTTATTTTAGGAAACGCCTCCATGAGCAGCCAAATACCTTTTGGCTGTGATACCGTTCCTGATCCATAGGTGGCAGCAGACACCCAGGAATGCAGATCTCATCATCAATATTGCTAACAATTTAATACATCCTTATAAAGTGATTATTCAACACACCATGATTCCTAGTACTAATAAGTTACATGTTCAAATACACATGGATTACACAGTACAATTTTTCCTGATCATTTTAAGACCAAACGTGAATATATTCCACTTATAATATATAAAAATGCGTTTAAAATCATATTTTCTATGAAACGATTTAAAAGGATTATAATATCTTCATAATGGATTCACTTACTCTCTCAGCCATCATCTTAATGTCTCATACATATCTTGAGGTCAGCAAACATATGTCATTTTCATATAATTATATCTACATTGGATTACTATCCCATACAGATTAATATTTCATCTCTGTATATCTCTCTTTGAGAGTACAAAACACATAGGCCTAGATTTGGAGTTTGGCGGTAAAAGGGCTGTTAACGCTCCGCGGGCTTTTTTCTGGCCGCACCATAAATTTAACTCTGGTATCGAGAGTTTAATCAAATGCTGCGTTAGGCTCCAAAAAAGGAGCGTAGAGCATTTTTTCCGCAAATGCAACTCTCGATACCAGAGTTGCTTACGGACGCTGCCGGCCTCAAAAACGTGCTCGTGCACGATATCCCCATAGGAAACAATGGGGCTGTTTGAGCTGAAAAAAAACCTAACACCTGCAAAAAAGCAGCGTTCAGCTCCTAACGCAGCCCCATTGTTTCCTATGGGGAAACACTTCCTACGTCTGCACCTAACACTCTAACATGTACCCCGAGTCTAAACACCCCTAACCTTACACTTATTAACCCCTAATCTGCCGCCCCCGCTATCGCTGACCCCTGCATATTATTATTAACCCCTAATCTGTCGCTCCGTAAACCGCCGCCACCTACGTTATCCCTATGTACCCCTAATCTGCTGCCCTAACATCGCCGACCCCTATATTATATTTATTAACCCCTAATCTGCCCCCCACAACGTCGCCGACACCTGCCTACACTTATTAACCCCTAATCTGCCGAGCGGACCTGAGCGCTACTATAATAAAGTTATGAACCCCTAACCCGCCTCACTAACCCTATCATAAATAGTATTAACCCCTAATCTGCCCTCCCTAACATCGCCGACACCTAACTTCAATTATTAACCCCTAATCTGCCGACCGGAGCTCACCGCTATTCTAATAAATGTATTAACCCCTAAAGCTAAGTCTAACCCTAACACTAACACCCCCCTAAGTTAAATATAATTTTTATCTAACGAAATAAATTAACTCTTATTAAATAACTTATTCCTATTTAAAGCTAAATACTTACCTGTAAAATAAATCCTAATATAGCTACAATATAAATTATAATTATATTATAGCTATTTTAGGATTAATATTTATTTTACAGGCAACTTTGTAATTATTTTAACCAGGTACAATAGCTATTAAATAGTTAAGAACTATTTAATATTTACCTAGTTAAAATAATAACAAATTTACCTGTAAAATAAATCCTAACCTAAGATATAATTAAACCTAACACTAGACTATCAATAAAATAATTAAATAAACTACCTACAATTACCTACAATTAACCTAACACTACACTATCAATAAATTAATTAAACACAATTCCTACAAATAAATACAATTAAATAAACTAGCTAAAGTACAAAAAATAAAAAAGAACTAAGTTACAGAAAATAAAAAAATATTTACAAACATAATAAAAATATTACAACAATTTTAAACTAATTACACCTACTCTAAGCCCCCTAATAA
Source organism: Bombina bombina (assembly GCF_027579735.1). Lineage (NCBI taxonomy): Eukaryota > Metazoa > Chordata > Amphibia > Anura > Bombinatoridae > Bombina > Bombina bombina. Next base: position 2,129,051 of record NC_069510.1, read on the forward strand.
AATAACAAAGCCCCCCAAAATAAAAAATTCCCTACCCTATTCTAAATTAAAAAAGTTACAAGCTCTTTTACCTTACCAGCCCTGAACAGGGCCCTTTGCGGGGCATGCCCCAAGAATTTCAGCTCTTTTGCCTGTAAAAGAATAAATACAATACCCCCCCCCAACATTACAACCCACCACCCACATACCCCTAATCTAACCCAAACCCCCCTTAAATAAACCTAACACTAAGCCCCTGAAGATCTTCCTACCTTGTCTTCACCATACCAGGTTCACCGATCCGTCCTGAAGAGCTCCTCCGATGTCCTGATCCAAGCCCAAGCGGGGGCTGAAGAGGTCCATGATCCGGTCAAAGTCTTCATCCAAGCGGGGCAGAAGAGGATCTTCCATCCGATTGAAGTCATCATCCAGGCGGCATCTTCTATGGTCTTCCATCCGGAGCGAAGCGGCAGGATCCTGAAGACCTCCAGCGCGGAACATCCATCCGGACCGACGACTGAACGACGAATGACTGTTCCTTTAAGGGACGTCATCCAAGATGGCGTCCCTCGAATTCCGATTGGCTGATAGGATTCTATCAGCCAATCGGAATTAAGGTAGGAATTTTCTGATTGGCTGATGGAATCAGCCAATCAGAATCAAGTTCAATCCGATTGGCTGATCCAATCAGCCAATCAGATTGAGCTCGCATTCTATTGGCTGTTCCGACCGGATCATGGACCTCTTCAGCCCCCGCTTGGGCTTGGATCAGGACATCGGAGGAGCTCTTCAGGACGGATCGGTGAACCTGGTATGGTGAAGACAAGGTAGGAAGATCTTCAGGGGCTTAGTGTTAGGTTTATTTAAGGGGTGTTTGGGTTAGATTAGGGGTATGTGGGTGGTGGGTTGTAATGTTGGGGGGGGGGTATTGTATTTATTCTTTTACAGGCAAAAGAGCTGAAATTCTTGGGGCATGCCCCGCAAAGGGCCCTGTTCAGGGCTGGTAAGGTAAAAGAGCTTGTAACTTTTTAAATTTAGAATAGGGTAGGGAATTTTTTATTTTGGGGGGCTTTGTTATTTTATTAGGGGGCTTAGAGTAGGTGTAATTAGTTTAAAATTGTTGTAATATTTTTATTATGTTTGTAAATATTTTTTTATTTTCTGTAACTTAGTTCTTTTTTATTTTTTGTACTTTAGCTAGTTTATTTAATTGTATTTATTTGTAGGAATTGTGTTTAATTAATTTATTGATAGTGTAGTGTTAGGTTAATTGTAGGTAATTGTAGGTAGTTTATTTAATTATTTTATTGATAGGGTAGTGTTAGGTTTAATTATATCTTAGGTTAGGATTTATTTTACAGGTAAATTTGTTATTATTTTAACTAGGTAACTATTAAATAGTTCTTAACTATTTAATAGCTATTGTACCTGGTTAAAATAATTACAAAGTTGCCTGTAAAATAAATATTAATCCTAAAATAGCTATAATATAATTATAATTTATATTGTAGCTATATTAGGGTTTATTTTACAGGTAAGTATTTAGCTTTAAATAGGAATCATTTATTTAATAAGAGTTAATTTATTTCGTTAGATAAAAATTATATTTAACTTAGGGGGGTGTTAGTGTTAGGGTTAGACTTAGCTTTAGGGGTTAATACATTTATTAGAATAGCGGTGAGCTCCGGTCGGCAGATTAGGGGTTAATAATTGAAGTTAGGTGTCGGCGATGTTAGGGAGGGCAGATTAGGGGTTAATACTATTTATGATAGGGTTAGTGAGGCGGGTTAGGGGTTCATAACTTTATTATAGTAGCGCTCAGGTCCGCTCGGCAGATTAGGGGTTAATAAGTGTAGGCAGGTGTCGGCGACGTTGAGGGGGGCAGATTAGGGGTTAATAAATATAATATAGGGGTCGGCGATGTTAGGGGCAGCAGATTAGGGGTACATAGGGATAACGTAGGTGGCGGCGATTTGCGGTCGGAAGATTAGGGGTTAATTATTTTAAGTAGCTGGCGGCGACGTTGTGGGGGGCAAGTTAGGGGTTAAGAAATATAATATAGGGGTCGGCGGGGTTAGGGGCAGCAGATTAGGGGTACATAAGTATAACGTAGGTGGCGGTCGGCAGATTAGGGGTTAAAAATTTAAATCGAGTGGCGGCGATGTGGGGGGACCTCGGTTTAGGGGTACATAGGTAGTTTATGGGTGTTAGTGTACTTTAGGGTACAGTAGTTAAGAGCTTTATGAACCGGCGTTAGCCAGAAAGCTCTTAACTCCTGCTATTTTCAGGCGGCTGGAATCTTGTCGTTAGAGCTCTAACGCTCACTTCAGAAACGACTCTAAATACCAGCGTTAGAAAGATCCCATTTGAAAGATAGGCTACGCAAATGGCGTAGGGGGATCTGCGGTATGGAAAAGTCGCGGCTGAAAAGTGAGCGTTAGACCCTTTAATCACTGACTCCAAATACCAGCGGGCGGCCAAAACCAGCGTTAGGAGCCTCTAACGCTGGTTTTGACGGCTACCGCCGAACTCCAAATCTAGGCCATAGAATATTATTTTAAATACCAATTATATGTGTACTTATTAGATACCTGAAAGATATAAAGAAATAGGTTATTAAAATTGAACATTTTAAAATTGACTGTATTGCTATTTATTTAATTCCAGTATACACTTATCTAATATGTTACCGCTATACAAATAGACAATCTCATATCCATTATTTTGTAGCTATTATTTGAAATTCTGAGGCATACATTAAATATTTGAAAACTATATAGATAATTTGTTATCAAACTTACATAGGTTAAGATATTTTGAAATCTTTTTAAAACCATGATTTAGATTTCCAGTTTGTCTGTTAATGAGGATGTGTATTGTAACTTAGCAGGGACAATTTAGCACTTAGATGAGGACAGCTGGATCCTCTGAATATGTTTTGTAGATTCAACCATTCCCACAGACGGACTGTCTATTCCCCACAGGGGGCCTGTGAGTTCCTTAACCATCTTGGGCAGGAAGCCCATATATGGGCATATACCTCTGAGGGTTTTAAAATGCTAATATTTACTTTGAAGTGGCCCACTGATCTAAGAAATAACTGCATGAACTAATTAGACCAAATGTTTCACTGATCAATGAGAGAGGGGTTTGATCTTTTACAGTGATATCTGGAGTTTTACAAATAAAATGAATTATTTGGCGTATACACTCGCCGTAAGTAAAATTAGTGCATTTATTTCAACATCAGAGTGAACGTTTTCGGGCTGTGATGCCCGTCCTCAGACTCCTGAAACAAAAATAACAGTGCAATGTGTACTTACCAGTCAGAGGCTAAATAGCCCACGAGCTGTCCTGGACGCCACCGGCCCCATCGATGCCACACCGGAGAAACTGGAAGTGATGCCTAGGCGTCATACGTCATAACGTAAGCGTCAGTAGCGCCCCGGACCGCTCCTGAAAGGCAGTGAATGCAATACCGTGACAAGTGATACAGGGGTGATACAAAAATTGTCAATACATGTATAATCATCAGATACAATATAATAATTGTAACTAGGTGTGTAGTGGGAATAAAGTGTATATGAGTGTGTACAATAAAATGTGTACAATAAGGTACTAATGTGTGAATAAAAAGACTACAGGGGGGCAAATATCATGGCTAGATATAGTTACTCCTGATATTCCTAAATAGCCATCATAGCTTGTATTTTGGGCATGAGAAAATTATATAATTTATATGTGGGTATGAAGGGCACTGTTGCCACATATGTCATAAATTGCCTGGAATATGTCTATAATATCAGGATGATTCAGATATGTGTAGGGAAGTGTAGTTATAACTATACTAATGTAAAGGAGTTTTGTCCCTCAATTTTATAGCAGAAAATAGAAAGAAAATAAAATGAGGGAAACCAAATTATAGATAACTGCGCCAATCTAGGTGTGTATTCAGGCCACCTGGCGATAAAGTACCCAGTTCAAAGGTCCATTTAGCTTCGAGTTGCAGCAATCTTCGTCCCCTATCACCTCCTCTAGGGGAGGGGGGTACATGGTCAATAAGGGTGTATTTCAGATCTTTGACCGTATGTCCTGCCTGTGCGAAGTGTCGAGCAACCGGTTGCTCCAATGTCCCCTTATCTATGGCTGTACGTATTGATGACCTATGATTAGCCATTCTTGTACGTAGGTCGTCTTCCGTCTTCCCTACGTAAAATATTCCACAGACACAATGTAGGAGATAAACTACATATGTGGTGGTACATGTCATCCGATGTCTGTGGAAGTATTTTCTCTTTTTGTAGGGGTGTGAAAAATAAGCACCGGTTATTAATGCACTACAGGTAGTACACCCTAGGCACCTGAAGCAGCCAGTTTTTTTAGTGTGAAGCCAGGTTTTCTTTTCATAATTATGAACTGGGTCTGTATGTACCAGGTAGTCCCTGAGAGACTTCGCCCTTCTATAGCCCACCCTAGGAGGCGCTAGATGCTTAAAGGGGAGTGTGGAGTCCGTAGTCAGAATGTCCCAGTTTTTTTGCAAGCTGGTCACCAAGCCCTGTTTATCATGGGTATATGTTGTTGTGAAGGTCATTCTTGGTTGTATGGTTTCGTCTTTGACAATCCGATTTTCTAGCCTTAGATCTTGTTCAATCCTTTTCAGCTGTGTCTGGGGATATCCACGTTGGATGAATCGTTCCTTCATTTCTTCCAATTGTATGTCCGCGTTCTTTTGCTGTGTGTTATTTCTAATAACTCTCATTAGTTGGGACTTTGGCAAGGCCTTTTTTAAGGCAGGAGGATGGCAACTGGTATAATATAGTAAAGAATTTCTGTCCGTATCTTTTTTGTATAACGTGGACTGTAGATTACCTT
>NC_069510.1:2136401-2176401 GCF_027579735.1 Bombina bombina
GTGTATACATAAATACATATACATATATGTACATACATACATAGTAACACACATATGTAATATATACATACATACATATATACATACATATGTATGTACATACACACATACAGACATAGGTGTATACATATATACATATACACATATGTACATACACACATAGGTGTATACATAAATACATATACACATATGTACATACATAGTAACACACATATGTTATATATACTTACATATTTACATACACACATAGGTGTATACATAAATACATATACACATACATACATACATTCACAGTGCCATATTCAGTATCTTCCTCAGCATTTAGTAAGAAAAAAGATATTAAGAGCATTTTCCAGTCACACTCTTGATGTAAACTGTGCCTTATGGCTGCTGCCTTTTCTGCTCACTAGCAGCAACCTCAGTAAACACGTCATTTCTGTTTCAGTGCCATGAATCTTGACAGATTTGAAAAGAGCCCCAGGGAAATCCTTAATCCAGAGATCCAAAAGGTAAGTGTCCGCTTTTTTCATATCTAGTAACTGTGAGGTGAGCAGGCAGAAGCCTTTTACAGTATATTCCCTGCACATAGCTGTACTGTATCAGGTATGTTAATATCACGTGTCTTGTTTAGAGGCAATAAATCTCTTTATGTCATTGTAATGGTTAACTGAACAAATAAATCTATTAAATATAAGAAATAACAGACACAGTGCAGGGAGTCATCTTACTGGATGATATGTGCCAGGCCTTTTTGTAAATACAAACACATAAACCTCTATTAAGAAATAAGGCAGCATGCTTCAGCGTTTCCAAATTGTGCTATTGCTTGCAAGGGCTTCATTATCTAAAGTCATCTCTACTGGTCTAGAGAAGAACCCGGTGCTGAGCCAATAAGTAGCAGGTTATATGCGCAGCCAGCAATCATCAGCATGGGAACTCAGATGCTGCTGCAAAGCTCACTATGTTTAACACCTGTGTGATGTATATAGTTATTTACTAGCATATGTGTGATGTATATAGTTATGTGTGATGTATATAGTTATGTACTAGCATATGTGTGATGTATATAGTTATGTGTGATGTATATAGTTATTTACTAGCATATGTGTGATGTATATAGTTATGTGTGATGTATATAGTTATTTACTAGCATATGTGTGATGTATATAGTTATGTGTGATGTATATAGTTATTTACTAGCATATGTGTGATGTATATAGTTATGTGTGATGTATATAGTTATGTACTAGCATATGTGTGATGTATATAGTTATGTGTGATGTATATAGTTATTTACTAGCATATGTGTGATGTATATAGTTATGTGTGATGTATATAGTTATTTACTAGCATATGTGTGATGTATATAGTTATGTGTGATGTATATAGTTATTTACTAGCATATGTGTGATGTATATAGTTATGTGTGATGTATATAGTTATGTACTAGCATATGTGTGATGTATATAGTTATGTGTGATGTATATAGTTATTTACTAGCATATGTGTGATGTATATAGTTATGTGTGATGTATATAGTTATGTGTGATGTATATAGTTATTTACTAGCATATGTGTGATGTATATAGTTATGTACTAGCATATGTGTGATGTATATAGTTATGTACTAGCATATGTGTGATGTATATAGTTATGTACTAGCATATGTGTGATGTATATAGTTATGTGTGATGTATATAGTTATGTACTAGCATATGTGTGATGTATATAGTTATTTACTAGCATATGTGTGATGTATATAGTTATGTGTGATGTATATAGTTATTTACTAGCATATGTGTGATGTATATAGTTATGTGTGATGTATATAGTTATTTACTAGCATATGTGTGATGTATATAGTTATGTACTAGCATATGAGTGATGTATATAGTTATGTACTAGCATATGTGTGATGTATATAGTTATGTACTAGCATAAGTGTGATGTATATAGTTATGTACTAGCATATGTGTGATGTATATAGTTATTTACTAGCAGATGTGTGATGTATATAGTTATTTACTAGCATATGTGTGATGTATATAGTTATTTACTAGCATATGTGTGATGTATATAGTTATGTACTAGCAGATGTGTGATGTATATAGTTATGTACTAGCAGATGTGTGATGTATATAGTTATGTACTAGCATATGTGTGATGTATATAGTTATGTACTAGCATATGTGTGATGTATATAGTTATGTGTGATGTATATCGTTATGTACTAGCATATGTGTGATGTATATAGTTATGTACTAGCATATGTGTGATGTATATAGTTATGTACTAGCAGATGTGTGATGTATATAGTTATGTACTAGCATATGTGTGATGTATATAGTTATTTACTAGCATATGTCTTAGGTATATAGTTATGTACTAGCATATGTGTGATGTATATAGTTATGTACTAGCATATGTGTGATGTATATAGTTATGTACTAGCATATGTGTGATGTATATAGTTATGTACTAGCATATGTGTGATGTATATAGTTATGTACTAGCATATGTGTGATGTATATAGTTATGTACTAGCATATGTGTGATGTATATAGTTATGTGTGATGTATATAGTTATGTACTAGCAGATGCGTGATGTATATAGTGATGTACTAGCAGATGTGTGATGTATATAGTTATGTACTAGCATATGTGTGATGTATATAGTTATGTACTAGCATATGTGTGATGTATATAGTTATGTGTGATGTATATATTTATGTACTAGCATATGTGTGATGTATATAGTTATGTACTAGCATATGTGTGATGTATATAGTTATGTACTAGCATATGTGTGATGTATATAGTTATGTACTAGCATATGTGTGATGTATATAGTTATGTGTGATGTATATATTTATGTACTAGCATATGTGTGATGTATATAGTTATGTACTAGCATATGTGTGATGTATATAGTGATGTACTAGCAGATGTGTGATGTATATAGTTATGTACTAGCATATGTGTGATGTATATAGTTATGTGTGATGTATATAGTTATGTACTAGCAGATGTGTGATGTATATAGTGATGTACTAGCAGATGTGTGATGTATATAGTTATGTGTGATGTATATAGTTATGTACTAGCATATGTGTGATGTATATAGTTATGTACTAGCAGATGTGTGATGTATATAGTTATGTACTAGCAGATGTGTGATGTATATAGTTATGTACTAGCATATGTGTGATGTATATAGTTATGTACTAGCATATGTGTGATGTATATAGTTATGTACTAGCATATGTGTGATGTATATAGTTATTTACTAGCATATGTGTGATGTATATAGTTATGTACTAGCATATGTGTGATGTATATAGTTATGTACTAGCATATGTGTGATGTATATAGTTATGTACTAGCATATGTGTGATGTATATAGTTATGTGTGATGTATATAGTTATGTACTAGCATATGTGTGATGTATATAGTTATTTACTAGCATATGTGTGATGTATATAGTTATGTGTGATGTATATAGTTATGTACTAGCATATGTGTGATGTATATAGTTATGTACTAGCATATGTGTGATGTATATAGTTATTTACTAGCATATGTGTGATGTATATAGTTATGTACTAGCATATGTGTGATGTATATAGTTATGTACTAGCATATGTGTGATGTATATAGTTATGTACTAGCATATGTGTGATGTATATAGTTATGTGTGATGTATATAGTTATGTACTAGCATATGTGTGATGTATATAGTTATTTACTAGCATATGTGTGATGTATATAGTTATGTGTGATGTATATAGTTATGTACTAGCATATGTGTGATGTATATAGTTATGTACTAGCATATGTGTGATGTATATAGTTATGTACTAGCATATGTGTGATGTATATAGTTATGTACTAGCATATGTGTGATGTATATAGTTATGTACTAGCATATGTGTGATGTATATAGTTATGTACTAGCATATGTGTGATGTATATAGTTATGTACTAGCATATGTGTGATGTATATAGTTATGTACTAGCATATGTGTGATGTATATAGTTATGTACTAGCATATGAGTGATGTATATAGTTATGTACTAGCATATGTGTGATGTATATAGTTATGTACTAGCATATGTGTGATGTATATAGTTATGTGTGATGTATATAGTTATGTACTAGCATATGTGTGATGTATATAGTTATTTACTAGCATATGTGTGATGTATATAGTTATGTGTGATGTATATAGTTATGTACTAGCATATGTGTGATGCATATAGTTATGTACTAGCATATGTGTGATGTATATAGTTATGTACTAGCATATGTGTGATGTATATAGTTATGTGTGATGTATATAGTTATTTACTAGCATATGTGTGATGTATATAGTTATGTACTAGCATATGTGTGAAGTATATAGTTATGTACTAGCATATGTGTGATGTATATAGTTATGTACTAGCATATGTGTGATGTACATAGTTATGTACTAGCATATGTGTGATGTATATAGTTATGTACTAGCATATGTGTGATGTATATAGTTATGTACTAGCATATGTGTGATGTATATAGTTATGTACTAGCATATGTGTGATGTATATAGTTATGTACTAGCATATGTGTGATGTATATAGTTATTTACTAGCTTATGTGTGATGTATATAGTTATGTACTAGCATATGTGTGATGTATATAGTTATTTACTAGCATATGTGTGATGTATATAGTTATGTACTAGCATATGTGTGATGTATATAGTTATGTACTAGCATATGTGTGATGTATATAGTTATGTGTGATGTATATAGTTATTTACTAGCATATGTGTGATGTATATAGTTATGTACTAGCATATGTGTGATGTATATAGTTATGTGCTAGCATATGAGTGATGTTTATAGTTATTTACTAGCATATGTGTGATGTATATAGTTATGTACTAGCAGATGTGTGATGTATATAGTTATGTACTAGCATATGTGTGATGTATATAGTTATGTAGTAGCATATGTGTGATGTATATAGTTATGTACTAGCATATGTGTGATGTATATAGTTATGTACTAGCAGATGTGTGATGTATATAGTTATGTACTAGCAGATGTGTGATGTATATAGTTATTTACTAGCATATGTGTGATGTATATAGTTATGTACTAGCATATGTGTTATGTATATAGTGATGTACTAGCAGATGTGTGATGTATATAGTTATTTACTAGCATATGTGTGATGTATATAGTTATTTACTAGCATATGTGTGATGTATATAGTTATGTACTAGCAGATGTGTGATGTATATAGTTATGTACTAGCATATGTGTGATGTATATAGTTATGTACTAGCATATGTGTGATGTATATAGTTATGTACTAGCATATGTGTGATGTATATAGTGATGTACTAGCAGATGTGTGATGTATATAGTTATGTACTAGCATATGTGTGATGTATATAGTTATGTACTAGCATATGTGTGATGTATATAGTTATTTACTAGCATATGTGTGATGTATATAGTTATTTACTAGCATATGTGTGATGTATATAGTTATTTACTAGCAGATGTGTGATGTATATAGTTATTTACTAGAATATGTGTGATGTATATAGTTATGTACTAGCATATTTGTGATGTATATAGTTATTTACTAGCATATGTGTGATGTATATAGTTATTTACTAGCATATGTGTGATGTATATAGTTATGTACTAGCATATGTGTGATGTATATAGTTATGTACTAGCATATGTGTGATGTATATAGTTATTTACTAGCATATGTGTGATGTATATAGTGATGTACTAGCAGATGTGTGATGTATATAGTTAAGTACTAGCATATGTGTGATGTATATAGTTATTTACTAGCATATGTGTGATGTATATAGTTATGTACTAGCATATGTGTGATGTATATAGTTATGTACTAGCATATGTGTGATGTATATAGTTATGTACTAGCATATGTGTGATGTATATAGTTATGTACTAGCATATGTGTTAGGTATATAGTTATGTACTAGCATATGTGTGATGTATATAGTTATGTACTAGCATATGTGTGATGTATATAGTTATGTACTAGCATATGTGTGATGTATATAGTTATGTACTAGCATATGTGTGATGTATATAGTTATGTACTAGCATATGTGTGATGTATATAGTTATGTACTAGCATATGTGTGATGTATATAGTTATGTACTAGCATATGTGTGATGTATATAGTTATTTACTAGCATATGTGTGATGTATATAGTTATTTACTAGCATATGTGTGATGTATATAGTTATGTACTAGCATATGTGTGATGTATATAGTTATGTACTAGCACCTATGCATATGTGTGATGTATATAGTTATGTACTAGCATATGTGTGATGTATATAGTTATGTACTAGCATATGTGTGATGTATATAGTTATGTACTAGCATATGTGTTAGGTATATAGTTATGTACTAGCATATGTGTGATGTATACAGTTATTTACTAGCATATGTGTGATGTATATAGTTATGTACTAGCATATGTGTGATGTATATAGTTATGTACTAGCACCTATGCATATGTGTGATATATATAGTTATGTACTAGCATATGTGTGATGTATATAGTTATGTACTAGCATATGTGTGATGTATATAGTTATGTACTAGCATTTGTGTGATGTATATAGTTATGTACTAGCATATGTGTGATGTATATAGTTATTTACTAGCATATGTGTGATGTATATAGTTATTTACTAGCATATGTGTGATGTATATAGTTATGTACTAGCATATGTGTGATGTATATAGTTATGTACTAGCATTTGTGTGATGTATATAGTTATGTACTAGCATATGTGTGATGTATATAGTTATGTACTAGCATTTGTGTGATGTATATAGTTATGTACTAGCATATGTGTGATGTATATAGTTATTTACTAGCATATGTGTGATGTATATAGTTGTGTACTAGCATATGTGTGATGTATATAGTTATGTACTAGCATATGTGTGATGTATATAGTTATGTACTAGCATATGTGTGATGTATATTTATTACATAGTGTTATTATGTGTGTAACTGTACTATGTAATGTATATTTATTAGACAGTGTTATTATGTGTGTACCTGTACTGTGTAATATATATTTATTAGACAGTGTTATTATGAGTGTAACTGTACTGTGTAATGTATATTTATTAGATAGTGTTCTTATGTGTGTAACTGTACTGTGTAATGCATATTTATTAGATTGTGTTATTATGTGCATAACTGTACTGTGTAATGTATATTTATTAGACAGTGTTATTATGTGTGTAACTGTACTATGTAATGTATATTTATTAAACTGTGTTAATATGTGTGTAACTGTACTGTGTAATTTATATTTATTAGACAGTGTTAATATGAGTGTAACTGTACCGTGTAATGTATATTTATTAGATGGTGTTATGAGTGTAATTGTACTCTGTAATGTATATTTATTAGACAGGGTTATTAGGAGTGTTACTGTACTGTGTAATGTATTTTTATTAGACAGGGTTATTATGTGGGTAACTGTACTGTGTAATGTATTTTTATTAGACAGGGTTATGAGTGTAACTGTACTGTGTAATGTATTTTTATTAGACCGGGTTATTATGAGTGTAACTGTACTGTGTAATGTATATGTATTAGACAGCATTAGTATGTGTGTAACTGTACTGTGTAATGTATATTTATTAGATAGTATTATTATGTGTGTAACTGTACTGTGTAATGCATATTTATTAGACAGTGTTATTATGTGTGTAAATGTTCTGTGTAATGTATATTTATTAGATTATGTTATTATGTGTGTAACTGTACTGTGTAATGTATATTCATTAGATAGTGTTATTATGTGTGTAATTGTACTGTGTAATGTATATTTATTAGATAGTGTTATTATGTGTGTAACGGTACTGTGTAATGTATATTTATTAGACAGTGTTATTATGTGCATAACTGTACTGTGTAATGTATATTTATTAGATAGTGTTAATATGAGTGTAACTGTACTGTGTAATGTATATTTATTAGACAGTGTTAATATATGTGTAACTGTACTGTGTAATGTATATTTATTAGACAGTGTTATTATGAGTGTAACTGTACTATGTAATGCATATTTATAAGTTGGTGTTATTATGAGTGTAACTGTACTGTGTAATGTATATTTATTAGATAGTGTTATTATGAGTGTAACTGTACTGTGTAATGTATATTTATTAGATAGTGTTATTATGTGTGTAACTGTACTGTGTAATGTATATTTATTAGATGGTGTTATTATGTGTGTAACTGTACTGTGTAATGTATATTTATTAGACAGTGTTATTATGAGTGTAACTGTACTATGTAATGTATATTTTATATTTATTAGACAGTGTTAATATGAGTGTAACTGTACTGTGTAATGTATATTTATTAGGGTTATTATGAGTGTAACTGTACTGTGTAATGTATATTTATTAGGGTTATTATGAGTGTAACTGTACTATGTAATGTATATTTTATATTTATTAGACAGTGTTAATATGAGTGTAACTGTACTGTGTAATGTATATTTATTAAGGTTATTATAAGTGTAACTGTACTGTGTAATGTATATTTATTAGGGTTATTATGAGTGTAACTGTACTATGTAATGTATATTTTATATTTATTAGACAGTGTTAATATGAGTGTAACTGTACTGTGTAATGTATATTTATTAGACAGTGTTATTATGTGTGTAACTGTACTGTGTAATGTATTGTTATTAGATAGTGTTATTATGTGTGTAACTGTACTGTGTAATGTGTATTTATTAGCTAGTGTTATTATGTGTGTAACTGTACTGTGTGTAATGTATATTTTATATTTATTAGACAGTGTTAATATGAGTGTAACTGTACTGTGTAATGTATATTTATTAGGGTTATTATGAGTGTAACTGTACTATGTAATGTATATTTTATATTTATTAGACAGTGTTAATATGAGTGTAACTGTACTGTGTAATGTATATTTATTAGACAGTGTTATTATGTGCATAACTGTACTGTGTAATGTATATTTATTAGACAGTGTTATGTGTGTAACTGTACGGTGTAATGTATATTTATTAGACAGTGTTATTATGTGTGTAATTGTACTGTGTAATGTATATTTATTAGACAGTGTTATTATGAGTGTAACTGTACTATGTAATGTATATTTATTAGATAGTGTTATTATGTGTGTAACTGTACTGTGTAATGTATATTTATTAGACAGTGTTATTATGTGCATAACTGTACTGTGTAATCTATATTTATTAGATAGTGTTATTATGTGTGTAACTGTACGGTGTAATGTATATTTATTAGACAGTGTTATTATGTGTGTAACTGTACGGTGTAATGTATATTTATTAGACAGTGTTATTAAGTGTGTAATTTTACTGTGTAATGTATATTTATTAGACAGTGTTATTATGAGTGTAACTGTACTATGTAATGTATATTTTATATTTATTAGACAGTGTTATTATGAGTGTAACTGTACTATGTAATGTATATTTTATATTTATTATACAGTGTTATTATGAGTGTAACTGTACTGTGTAATGTATATTTATTAGACAGTGGTATTATGTGTGTAGCTGTACTGTGTAATGTATATTTATTAGACAGTGTTATTATGAGTGTAACTGTACTGTGTAATGTATATTTATTAGACAGTGTTATGTGTGTAACTGTACTGTGTAATGTATATTTATTAGATGGTGTTATTATGAGTGTAACTGTACTATGTAATGTATATTTATTAGACAGTGTTATTATGTGTGTAACTGTACTGAGTAATGTATATTTATTAGATAGTGTTATTATGTGTGTAACTGTACTGTGTAATGTATATTTATTAGATAGTGTTATTATGTGTGTAACTGTACTGTGTAATGTATATTTATTAGATAGTGTTATTATAAGTGTAACTGTAGTGTGTAATGTATATTTATTAGACAGTGTTAATATGAGTGTAACTGTACTGTGTAATGTATATTTATTAGACAGTGTTATTATGTGCATAACTGTACTGTGTAATGTATATTTATTAGACAGTGTTATTATGTGCATAACTGTACTGTGTAATGTATATTTATTATGGTTATTATGAGTGTAACTGTACTTTGTAATGTATATTTATTAGGGTTATTATGAGTGTAACTGTACTGTGTAATGTATATTTATTAGATAGTGTTATTATGTGTGTAACTGTACTGTGTAATGTATATTTATTAGACAGTGTTAATATGAGTGTAACTGTACTGTGTAATGTATATTTATTAGGGTTATTATGATTGTAACTGTACTGTGTAATGTATATTTATTAGACAGTGTTAATATGTGTGTAACTGTACTGTGTAATGTATATTTATTAGGGTTATTATGTGTGTAACTATACTGTGTAATGTATATTTATTACGGTTAATATGAGTGTAACTGTACTGTGTAATGTATTTTTAGGTGTTTTGTGACACTTCTTTTTGTTTTGTGAAACAATTAACCACAGCTCTAAGGATACAGTAATCATTCTAGTGGAATTCGCAATTGCACTAAAGTGGTCATGTTTACTTTCAGCTTGTATTACGAGTATAACTAAAAAACAGAGACAAAGTATCAGCGCTACTGTAAAAGGAAATATAAATGTATAAAATAAATGTATTTACAAAATATTAGCAATAAGTATATTAACAAATATAGTAATCTTATTAGTATAATCAAGACATGTAGTATAGGCACACAAAGTGCTTTTTTAGATGTGCCCTATACTGACTGTAAAAGTCATTTGAACTGTTGGTTAAGAGCTCCATAAACAAAGACAAGAACCATACATAGAAAAGTGTATGAAAGTCTGTAGTGAAAGTAATAAAAAGGCAAAAACACCTAAATAAAACACACTGACAAAGGAATAATAATATCAGTCTTTGAGAGGTATTCCTTGTTAAGGTAATCTCACCAGTTAGGTATCTGAAGGTAAAACGTTTACACGGTTAATTAATTGTCCTCTTTAGTCCTCACCAAACAAAATGGTGTATGCAGCTAAAAGGGTTTATCATCAAATGTCCCTTAAGAGAAGGCAAACGCTGGAAAACAAGAGAAGAAGAGCGCAACTGGACTCAAGTGAAAAGAGGTTTTATTAATACACGTTAAAAAAATAAAATAGGTATTCTGCGTACCAGATGCACAGAGTATGTAAGCATGTCAGGCAGTACTGTCTTTAAGAACCAAGCATATTACTGCTCCAGAAACGCATTTATCCACTGCGGGGTAGTGCTCTCAGTCCCAGCTGGTTCCCCTGTGTAGTATAAGGCTTGTCGGCTGCTTGTCTTGATGGAATACCGGTTCCGGTATAAACAGGAAGTCCTTGACTGCGTATCTGACCGCACGTACAGCGTGTCACCTGTTGCAGCTGTTAGTGAAATCCTTGACGGCCGTTTCGTTCCCCAACGTGGGAACTTTCTCAAGAGGTTACTGATGTCTTGGTACAGAGTCTCCTCCTTAAATGCCCCATAGTTAGCTTTCATTGGCTTATCATGTGCATTTGAAATCTTGCAAATTATGACAAAGTCCTTATTATTTACGGACATATACAATGTTAAAATATACATTAAAAATTACATAATAAATACATAAACAAACCATTAGCATTTGTTCATCTACATACTTGGTAATACATATAAAAATTGCAATAGATACAATAAATACAATCAATGCAATATAACATTTAAAAGAATTTTTAAAAACGGACTATTTTCTAAAAAAACAGAATAATTTTTCCAGAATTGATCTAACTAATTCATTTATTTATTCTAAACATACATATAATAGAAAAAAAAAAAAAAATAGAAAATAATATATTTATCTTACTGTGTCTAGGGTATACCTTAGTAGACCGATTATGTACACTGACTTGTAAAGGCTTTATGTCATATTTGGAAATAGCTGGAATGTTTATACAGTATCTGGGGAGAGATAATACGTATTTAAATTATTATTAATAATAAAAAAAAGAAAGAAAAATGAAAGAAGAAAAAATAATAATAATTTCTGAAGAGTGGCTAAGTCTACTTATATACAACATACCAGGATATCGGTATAATAAATTAATGTGAAGACATATATATTATTATTACTTTCACAGGCAAAATTTCAGATCAACAAATTGAATTTTTGGACTTAATTCTCTTCTCAGAAGATGATAAAATAAAGGTAACCAACTATAAGAAACCAACGGATACTAATAGTTTCCTGAAAGCAGATAGTGGTCACTTACAAACTTGGAAACAAAATATAACTTATGGACAGTTCCAAAGGTTGATGAGAAATTGTTCTAACCTAGTGGACTATAGAAAGGAAGCTAAAATATTAACTGAAAAATGTATACAGAAAGGTTATTCGGAAAAATTGGTGACTAGTGCAAATGAGAGAGTACTAAAGATGAATAGGAAAGACCTTATAGAATATAAAAAGAAAAATAGGAATGAAGTGAATAATACTAATGTAAATTTTGAACATCAGAAAAAATCCAACATTAGATTTATAACCACCTATAATGAAAATTATAAAGACATCCAAAATATCTTAACCAAACACTGGGAAATTTTATTAAAAGATCCAATATTAGGCACACATATAGGCCAAAAACCACAGTTTGTTTACAAAAGAAATAACAACCTAAAAAATATTGTAGCCCCCAGTAAATTAAGAAAACACCATTCCAAAAATAATAGTAAAAATATGTGGCTAACATCAAAAAAGGGTTAATTAAATGTAGGAAGAAAGATTGTAGTACTTGCCCATATGTTAATAGTGAGGATACATTCTACAATTATGATAAATCCCAATCCTATAAATGTAAGACTAACTGCACGTGTGATAGTACATACGTAGTATACCAAATTACATGCAAATGTGGGAAAATCTATATTGGCAGAACGAAACGCAAACTAAAATATAGGATATCTGAACACATTAGAAATATTGAAAATTCATTCGAAAATCATAGCGTTTTAGAACAATTTAGGGCAATCCATAATAGCAATCCAACAGGTCTCACAATTAAAGTACTAGAATGGATTCCACCTAATAAATTAGACCCTAATAGATTATTAAAACTCAGAAGAAGGGGAAACCTTGTGGATTTATACCCTCAAAAGTCTACCTCCAGAGGGTCTAAACATAGACCTTGATATTCAGGCATTTTTAATCTAACATTTGGTGTTAACTTTCAACATCCAATCATAGGAGTTTAGGTATATATATATATATATATATATATATATATATATATATATATATGTATTCACATTAATTTATACCGATATCCTGGTATGTTGTATATAAGTAGACTTAGCCACTCTTCAGAAATTATTATTATTTTTTCTTCTTTCTTTTTTCTTTCTTTTTTTTTAATTATTAATAATAATTTAAATATGTATTATCTCTCCCCAGATACTGTATAAACATTCCAGCTATTTCCAAATATGACATACAGCCTTTACAAGTCAGTGTACATAATCGGTCTACTAAGGTATAGCCTAGACACAGTAAGATACATATATATTCTAATCTTTTTATTTTTCTATTATATGTATGTTTAGAATAAATAAATTAATTAGTTAGATCAATTCTGGAAAAAATATTCAGTTTTTTTTAGAAAATAGTCTGTTTTTAAAAAATTCATTTAAATGTTATATTGCATTGATTGTATTTATTGTATCTATTGCAATTTTTAAAACCTCTTATCACTCGTGCATAACTGTTAGCGCTCTGGTCGTAATCTGGCCCATAATTATTTTATCTGTGTATTGGGCTCTTGTTACAATAAAAGAGAATTGTCAGAGAAGCATGTCCTATAGCTTTTTATAGCTGACTTCAGTGCGTTACTTAAGACATAACCCCCTTCTCTGTTTATATGCACTCATACTGTCACATCACCCACTGGGCCTCACACTCACACTGTCACATCACCCACTGGGCCTCACACTCACACTGTCACATTACCCACTGGGCCTCACACTCACACTGTCACAGCACCCACTGGGCCTCCCACTCACACTGTCACATCACCCACTGGGCCTCACACTCACACTGTCACATCACCCACTGGGCCTCACACTCACACTGTCACATTACCCACTGGGCCTCACACTCACACTGTCACAGCACCCAATGTGCCTCACACTCACACTGTCACATCACCCACTGGGCCTCACACTCACACTGTCACAGCACCCAATGTACTCACACTCACACTGTCACATCACCCACTGGGCCTCACACTCACACTGTCACAGCACCCACTGGGCCTCCCACTCACACTGTCACATCACCCACTGGGCCTCCCACTCACACTGTCACAGCACCCACTGGGCCTCACACTCACACTGTAACATCACCCACTGGGCCTCACACTCACACTGTCACATCACACACTGGGCCTCACACTCACACTGTCACATCACCCACTGGGCCTCACACTCACACTGTCACATCACCCACTGGGCCTCACACTCACACTGTCACATCACCCACTGGGCCTCACACTCACACTGTCACAGCACCCACTGGGCCTCACACTCACACTGTCACATCACCCACTGGGCCTCACACTCACACTGTCACATCACCCACTGGGCCTCACACTCACACTGTCACATCACCCACTGGGCCTCACACTCACACTGTCACAGCACCCACTGGGCCTCACACTCACACTGTCACATCACCCAATGTGCCTCACACTCACACTGTCACATCACCCACTGGGCCTCACACTCATACTGCCACATCACCCAATGTGCCTCACACTCACACTGTCACATCACCCACTGGGCCTCACACTCACACTGTCACATCACCCACTGGGCCTCACACTCACACTGTCACAGCACCCAATGTGCCTCACACTCACACTGTCACATCACCCACTGGGCCTCACACTCACACTGTCACATCACCCACTGGGCCTCACACTCACACTGTCACAGCACCCACTGGGCCTCACACTCACACTGTCACATCACCCACTGGGCCTCACACTCACACTGTCACAGCACCCAATGTGCCTCACACTCACACTGTCACATCACCCACTGGGCCTCACACTCATACTGTCACATCACCCACTGGGCCTCACACTCACACTGTCACAGCACCCAATGTGCCTCACACTCACACTGTCACATCACCCACTAGGCCTCACACTCATACTGTCACATCACCCAATGTGCCTCACACTCACACTGTCACATCACCCACTGGGCCTCACACTCACACTGTCACAGCACCCAATGTGCCTCACACTCATACTGTCACATCACCCAATGTGCCTCACACTCACACTGTCACATCACCCACTGGGCCTCACACTCATACTGTCACATCACCCACTGGGCCTCACACTCACACTGTCACAGCACCCACTGGGCCTCACACTCATACTGTCACATCACCCACTGGGCCTCACACTCACACTGTCACATCACCCACTGGGCCTCACACTCATACTGTCACATCACCCACTGGGCCTCACACTCACACTGTCACATCACCCACTGGGCCTCACACTCACACTGTCACATCACCCACTGGGCCTCACACTCACACTGTCACATCACCCAATGTGCCTCACACTCACACTGTCACATCACCCACTGGGCCTCACACTCACACTGTCACAGCACCCACTGGGCCTCACACTCACACTGTCACAGCACCCAATGTGCCTCACACTCACACTGTCACAGCACCCAATGTGCCTCACACTCACACTGTCACATCACCCACTGGGCCTCACACTCACACTGTCACAGCACCCACTGTGCCTCCCACTCACACTGTCACATCACCCACTGGGCCTCACACTCACACTGTCACATCACCCACTGGGCCTCACACTCACACTGTCACATCACCCAATGTGCCTCACACTCACACTGTCACATCACCCACTGGGCCTCACACTCACACTGTCACATCACCCACTGGGCCTCACATCACACTCACACTGTCACATTACCCACTGGGCCTCACACTCACACTGTCACAGCACCCAATGTGCCTCACACTCACACTGTCACATCACCCACTGGGCCTCACACTCACACTGTCACAGCACCCAATGTGCCTCACACTCACACTGTCACATCACCCACTGGGCCTCACACTCACACTGTCACAGCACCCACTGGGCCTCCCACTCACACTGTCACATCACCCACTGGGCCTCCCACTCACACTGTCACAGCACCCACTGGGCCTCACACTCACACTGTCACATCACCCACTGGGCCTCACACTCACACTGTCACATCACCCACTGGGCCTCACACTCACACTGTCACATCACCCACTGGGCCTCACACTCACACTGTCACATCACCCACTGGGCCTCACACTCACACTGTCACATCACCCACTGGGCCTCACACTCACACTGTCACAGCACCCACTGGGCCTCACACTCACACTGTCACATCACCCACTGGGCCTCACACTCACACTGTCACATCACCCACTGGGCCTCACACTCACACTGTCACAGCACCCACTGGGTCTCACACTCACACTGTCACATCACCCAATGTGCCTCACACTCACACTGTCACATCACCCACTGGGCCTCACACTCATACTGTCACATCACCCAATGTGCCTCACACTCACACTGTCACATCACCCACTGGGCCTCACACTCACACTGTCACATCACCCACTGGGCCTCACACTCACACTGTCACAGCACCCAATGTGCCTCACACTCACACTGTCACATCACCCACTGGGCCTCACACTCACACTGTCACATCACCCACTGGGCCTCACACTCACACTGCCACAGCACCCACTGGGCCTCACACTCACACTGTCACATCACCCACTGGGCCTCACACTCACACTGTCACAGCACCCAATGTGCCTCACACTCACACTGTCACATCACCCACTGGGCCTCACACTCATACTGTCACATCACCCACTGGGCCTCACACTCACACTGTCACAGCACCCAATGTGCCTCACACTCACACTGTCACATCACCCACTAGGCCTCACACTCATACTGTCACATCACCCAATGTGCCTCACACTCACACTGTCACATCACCCACTGGGCCTCACACTCACACTGTCACAGCACCCAATGTGCCTCACACTCATACTGTCACATCACCCAATGTGCCTCACACTCACACTGTCACATCACCCACTGGGCCTCACACTCATACTGTCACATCACCCACTGGGCCTCACACTCACACTGTCACAGCACCCACTGGGCCTCACACTCATACTGTCACATCACCCACTGGGCCTCACACTCACACTGTCACATCACCCACTGGGCCTCACACTCATACTGTCACATCACCCACTGGGCCTCACACTCACACTGTCACATCACCCACTGGGCCTCACACTCACACTGTCACATCACCCACTGGGCCTCACACTCACACTGTCACATCACCCAATGTGCCTCACACTCACACTGTCACATCACCCACTGGGCCTCACACTCACACTGTCACAGCACCCACTGGGCCTCACACTCACACTGTCACAGCACCCAATGTGCCTCACACTCACACTGTCACAGCACCCAATGTGCCTCACACTCACACTGTCACATCACCCACTGGGCCTCACACTCACACTGTCACAGCACCCACTGTGCCTCCCACTCACACTGTCACATCACCCACTGGGCCTCACACTCACACTGTCACATCACCCACTGGGCCTCACACTCACACTGTCACATCACCCAATGTGCCTCACACTCACACTGTCACATCACCCACTGGGCCTCACACTCACACTGTCACATCACCCACTGGGCCTCACACTCACACTGTCACATTACCCACTGGGCTTCACACTCACACTGTCACAGCACCCAATGTGCCTCACACTCACACTGTCACATCACCCACTGGGCCTCACACTCACACTGTCACAGCACCCAATGTGCCTCACACTCACACTGTCACATCACCCACTGGGCCCCACACTCACACTGTCACAGCACCCACTGGGCCTCCCACTCACACTGTCACATCACCCACTGGGCCTCCCACTCACACTGTCACAGCACCCACTGGGCCTCACACTCACACTGTCACATCACCCACTGGGCCTCACACTCACACTGTCACATCACCCACTGGGCCTCACACTCACACTGTCACATCACCCACTGGGCCTCACACTCACACTGTCACATCACCCACTGGGCCTCACACTCACACTGTCACATCACCCACTGGGCCTCACACTCACACTGTCACAGCACCCACTGGGCCTCACACTCACACTGTCACATCACCCACTGGGCCTCACACTCACACTGTCACATCACCCACTGGGCCTCACACTCACACTGTCACAGCACCCACTGGGTCTCACACTCACACTGTCACATCACCCAATGTGCCTCACACTCACACTGTCACATCACCCACTGGGCCTCACACTCATACTGTCACATCACCCAATGTGCCTCACACTCACACTGTCACATCACCCACTGGGCCTCACACTCACACTGTCACATCACCCACTGGGCCTCACACTCACACTGTCACAGCACCCAATGTGCCTCACACTCACACTGTCACATCACCCACTGGGCCTCACACTCACACTGTCACATCACCCACTGGGCCTCAAACTCACACTGTCACAGCACCCACTGGGCCTCACACTCACACTGTCACATCACCCACTGGGCCTCACACTCACACTGTCACAGCACCCAATGTGCCTCACACTCACACTGTCACATCACCCACTGGGCCTCACACTCATACTGTCACATCACCCACTGGGCCTCACACTCACACTGTCACAGCACCCAATGTGCCTCACACTCACACTGTCACATCACCCACTGGGCCTCACACTCATACTGTCACATCACCCAATGTGCCTCACACTCACACTGTCACATCACCCACTGGGCCTCACACTCACACTGTCACAGCACCCAATGTGCCTCACACTCATACTGTCACATCACCCAATGTGCCTCACACTCACACTGTCACATCACCCACTGGGCCTCACACTCATACTGTCACATCACCCACTCGGCCTCACACTCACACTGTCACAGCACCCACTGGGCCTCACACTCATACTGTCACATCACCCACTGGGCCTCACACTCACACTGTCACATCACCCACTGGGCCTCACACTCATACTGTCACATCACCCACTGGGCCTTACACTCACACTGTCACATCACCCACTGGGCCTCACACTCACACTGTCACATCACCCACTGGGCCTCACACTCACACTGTCACATCACCCAATGTGCCTCACACTCACACTGTCACATCACCCACTGGGCCTCACACTCACACTGTCACAGCACCCACTGGGCCTCACACTCACACTGTCACAGCACCCAATGTGCCTCACACTCACACTGTCACAGCACCCAATGTGCCTCACACTCACACTGTCACATCACCCACTGGGCCTCACACTCACACTGTCACAGCACCCACTGTGCCTCCCACTCACACTGTCACATCACCCACTGGGCCTCACACTCACACTGTCACATCACCCACTGGGCCTCACACTCACACTGTCACATCACCCAATGTGCCTCACACTCACACTGTCACATCACCCACTGGGCCTCACACTCACACTGTCACAGCACCCACTGGGCCTCACACTCACACTGTCACAGCACCCACTGGGCCTCACACTCACACTGTCACAGCACCCAATGTGCCTCACACTCACACTGTCACATCACCCACTGGGCCTCACACTCACACTGTCACATCACCCACTGGGCCTCACACTCACACTGTCACAGCACCCACTGGGCCTCACACTCACACTGTCACAGCACCCACTGGGCCTCACACTCACACTGTCACAGCACCCAATGTGCCTCACACTCACACTGTCACAGCACCCAATGTGCCTCACACTCACACTGTCACAGCACCCAATGTGCCTCACACTCACACTGTCACATCACCCACTGGGCCTCACACTCACACTGTCACAGCACCCACTGGGCCTCACACTCACACTGTCACAGCACCCACTGGGCCTCACACTCACACTGTCACATCACCCACTGGGCCTCACACTCATACTGTCACATCACCCACTGGGCCTCACACTCACACTGTCACATTACCCACTGGGCCTCACACTCACACTGTCACATCACCCACTGGGCCTCACACTCACACTGTCACAGCACCCACTGTGCCTCACACTCACACTGTCACAGCACCCAATGTGCCTCACACTCACACTGTCACATCACCCACTGGGCCTCACACTCACACTGTAACAGGACCCAATGTGCCTCCCACTCACACTGTCACAGCACCCACTGGGCCTCACACTCACACTGTCACATCACCCACTGGGCCTCACACTGTCACAGCACCCACTGTGCCTCACACTCACACTGTCACATCACCCACTGGGCCTCACACTCACACTGTCACAGCACCCACTGGGCCTCACACTCACACTGTCACATCACCCACTGGGCCTCACACTCACACTGTCACAGAACCCAATGTGCCTCACACTCACACTGTCACATCACCCACTGGGCCTCACACTCACACTGTCACAGCACCCACTGTGCCTCACACTCACACTGTCACATAACCCACTGGGCCTCACACTCACACTGTCACAGCACCCAATGTGCCTCACACTCACACTGTCACAGCACCCAATGTGCCTCACACTCACACTGTCACATCACCCACTGGGCCTCACACTCACACTGTCACAGCACCCAATGTGCCTCACACTCACACTGTCACAGCACCCACTGGGCCTCACACTCACACTGTCACAGCACCCACTGTGCCTCACACTCACACTGTCACATCACCCAATGTGCCTCACACTCACACTGTCACAGCACCCAATGTGCCTCACACTCACACTGTCACAGCACCCAATGTGCCTCACACTCACACTGTCACAGCACCCAATGTGCCTCACACTCACACTTTCACATCACCCACTGGGCTTCACACTCACACTGTCACATCACCCACTGGGCTTCACACTCACACTGTCACATCACCCACTGGGCCTCACACTCACACTGTCACAGCACCCAATGTGCCACACACTCACACTGTCACATTACCCACTGGGCCTCAGACTCACACTGTCACAGCACCCACTGGGCCTCACACTCACACTGTCACAGCACCCAATGTGCCTCACACTCACACTGTCCCAGCACCCAAT
Source organism: Bombina bombina (assembly GCF_027579735.1). Lineage (NCBI taxonomy): Eukaryota > Metazoa > Chordata > Amphibia > Anura > Bombinatoridae > Bombina > Bombina bombina. The sequence continues at coordinate 2,157,705 of NC_069510.1, forward strand.
GTGCCTCACACTCACACTGTCACAGCACCCACTGGGCCTCACACTCACACTGTCACATCACCCACTAGGCTTCACACTGTCACAGCACCCAATGTGCCTCACACTCACACTGTCACATTACCCACTGGGCCTCACACTCACACTGTCACAGCACCCAATGTGCCTCACACTCACACTGTCACATCACCCACTGGGCCTCACACTCACACTGTCACAGCACCCAATGTGCCTCACACTCACACTGTCACATCACCCACTGGGCCTCACACTCACACTTTCACATCACCCACTGGGCCTCACACTCACACTGTCACAGCACCCAATGTGCCTCACACTCACACTGTCACATCACCCACTGGGCCTCACACTCACACTGTCACAGCACCCAATGTGCCTCACACTCACACTGTCACAGCACCCACTGGGCCTCACACTCATACTGTCACAGCACCCACTGTGCCTCACACTCACACTGTCACATCACCCAATGTGCCTCACACTCACACTGTCACAGCACCCAATGTGCCTCACACTCACACTGTCACAGCACCCAATGTGCCTCACACTCACACTGTCACAGCACCCAATGTGCCTCACACTCACACTGTCACATCACCCACTGGGCTTCACACTCACACTGTCACATCACCCACTGGGCTTCACACTCACACTGTCACATCACCCACTGGGCCTCACACTCACACTGTCACAGCACCCAATGTGCCACACACTCACACTGTCACATTACCCACTGGGCCTCACACTCACACTGTCACAGCACCCACTGGGCCTCACACTCACACTGTCACAGCACCCAATGTGCCTCACACTCACACTGTCACAGCACCCAATGTGCCTCACACTCACACTGTCACAGCACCCACTGGGCCTCACACTCACACTGTCACATCACCCACTAGGCTTCACACTGTCACAGCACCCAATGTGCCTCACACTCACACTGTCACATTACCCACTGGGCCTCACACTCACACTGTCACAGCACCCAATGTGCCTCACACTCACACTGTCACATTACCCACTGGGCCTCACACTCACACTGTCACAGCACCCACTGGGCCAAACACTCACACTGTCACATCACCTACTGGACCTCACACTCACACTGTCACATCACCCACTGGGCCTCACACTCACACTGTCACAGCACCAACTGGGCCTCACACTCACACTGTCACAGCACCCAATGTGCCTCACACTCACACTGTCACATCACCCACTAGGCTTCACACTGTCACAGCACCCAATGTGCCTCCCACTCACACTGTCACAGCACCAACTGGGCCTCCCACTCACACTGTCACAGCACCCACTGGGCCTCCCACTCACACTGTCACAGCACCCACTGGGCCTCAAACTCTCACAGCACCCACTGGAACTCACACTGTCACATCACCCACTGGGCCTCACACTCTCACTGTCACAGTACCCACTGGGCCTCACACTCTCACTGTCACAGTACCCACTGGGCCTCCCACTCACACTGTCACAGCACCAACTGGGCCTCCCACTCACACTGTCACATCACCCACTGGGCCTCACACTCTCACTGTCACATCACCAACTGGGCCTCCCACTCACACTGTCACAGCACCCACTGGGCCTCCCACTCACACTGTCACAGCACCCAATGTGCCTCCCACTCACACTGTCACAGCACCAACTGGGCCTCCCACTCACACTGTCACAGCACCCACTGGGCCTCCCACTCACACTGTCACAGCACCCACTGGGCCTCAAACTCTCACAGCACCCACTGGAACTCACACTGTCACATCACCCACTGGGCCTCACACTCTCACTGTCACAGTACCCACTGGGCCTCACACTCTCACTGTCACAGTACCCACTGGCCCTCCCACTCACACTGTCACAGCACCAACTGGGCCTCCCACTCACACTCTCACAGCACCCACTGGGCCTCACACTCTCACAGCACCCACTGGGCCAAACACTCACACTGTCACATCACCTACTGGACCTCACACTCACACTGTCACATCACCCACTGGGCCTCACACTCACACTGTCACAGCACCCACTGGGCCTCCCACTCACACTGTCACAGCACCCACTGAGCCTCCCACTCACACTGTCACATCACCCACTGGGCCTCACACTCACACTGTCACATCACCCACTGTGCCTCACACTCACACTGTCACATCACCCACTGGGCCTCACAATGTCACATCACCCACTGGGCTTCATAATCATACTGTAACATCACCCACTGGGCCTCACACTCACACTGTTACAGCACCCAATGTGCCTCCCACTCACACTGTCACAGCACCCACTGGGCCTCCCACTCACACTGTCACAGCACCCACTGGGCCTCACACTCTCACAGCACCCACTAGGCCTCCCACTCACACTGTCACAGCACCCACTGGGCCTCCCACTCATACTGTCACATCACCTACTGGGCCTCACACTCATACTGTCACAGCACCCACTGGGCCTCCCACTCACACTGCCACAGCACCCACTGGGCCTCCCACTCACACTGTCAAAACACCCACTGGGCCTTCCACTCACACTGTCACAGCACCCACTGGGTCTCACACTGTCACAGTACCCACTGTGCCTCACACTCACACTGTAAAATCACCCACTGGGCCTCACACTGTCACATCACCCACTGGGTCTCACACTCACACTGTAACATCACCCACTGGGCCTCACACTCACACTGTCACAGCATTCACTGGACCTCACACTGTCACAGCACCCACTGGGCCTCCCACTCACACTGTCACAGCACCAACTGGGCCTCCCACTCACACTGTCACAGCACCCACTGGGCCTCACACTCACACTGTAACAGCACCCACTGGGCCTCACACTCACACTGTCACAGCACCCACTGGGCCTCACACTCACACTGTCATAGCACCCACTGGGCCTCCCACTGTCACAGCACCCACTGGGCCTGCCACTCACACTGTCACAGCACCCACTGGTCCTCCCACTCATAATTTCAGAGCACCCACTGGGCCTCTCACTCATACTGTCGCAGCATACACTGGGCCTCCCACTCACACTGTCACAGCACCCACTGGGCCTCCCACTCACACAGAACCCACTGGGCCTCCCATTCACACTGTCACAGTACCCACTGGGCCTCCCACTCACACTGTCACAGCACCCACTGGGCCTCCTACTCACACTGTCACAGCACCCACTGGGTCTCACACTCACACTGTCACAGCATACACTGGGCCTTCCACTCACACTGTCATAGCACCCACTGGGCCTACCACTCACACTGTATCAGCACCCACTAAGCCTCCCACTCACACTGTCACAACACCCACTGGGCTTTACACTCACACTGTCACATCACCCACTGGGCCTCCCACTCACACTGTCACATCACCCACTGGGCTTTACACTCACACTGTCACATCACCCACTGGGCCTCCCACTCACACTGTCACATCACCCACAGGGCCTCACACTCACATTTTCACAGCACCCACTGGGCCTCCCACTCACACAGCACCCACTGGTCCTCCCATTCACACTGTCACAGTACCCACTGGGCCTCCCACTCACACTGTCACAGCACCCACTGGGCCTCCTACTCACACTGTCACAGCACCCATTGGGTCTCACACTCACACTGTTCCTGCACCCACTGGGCCTCCCACTCACACTGTCACAGCACCCACTGGGCCTCCCACTCACACAGCACCCACTGGTCCTCCCATTCACACTGTCACTTCACCCACTGGGCCTCCCACTCACACTGTCACATCACCCACTGGGCCTCCCACTCACACTGTCACAGCACCCACTGGGCCTCACACTGTCACAGCACCCACTGGGCCTCCCACTCACATTCCCACAGCACCCACTGGGCCTCACACTCACACTGTAACAGCACCCACTGGTCCTCCCACTCACACTGTCACAGCACCCACTGGGCCTCTCACTCACACTGTCACAGTACCCATTGGGCATCACACTCCCACTGTCACAGCACGCACTGGGCCTCCCACTGTCACAGCACCCACTGGGCCTCCCTCTCACACTGTCACAGCACCCACTGGGCCTCACACTGATTTGAACAGCCAATAGGATTTCAGTAGCTCTCATCCTATTGGCTGTTTTGAACGGCCAATAGGATTTCAGAAGCTCTCATCCTATTGGCTGATTTGAATTTGAAGAATCAAATCAGCCAATAGGAATGCAAGGTATGCCATTTTGAAATGGCTACCATGCATTCAACTTCAGTGTATGGCAGTGACCATATGAATAGGACGCTCCGCGCAGGATGGGATCCACTTCCAGGATAGCTCTGCTTCGCGCTGCCGGGATGAAGATAGAAGACGTCACCGAGATGGATGAAGGTGTCGCCGCCTGGATGAAGATGGATGTCCGGACTTCAGGACCCGTGAGTAGATTTTATGGGGTTAGAGTTATTTATTTTATTTTTTGGGGGTGTTTTTTTTTTGTAGCTTAGGGATGGGCAGTAACAGAGCTGAATGCCCTTTTAAGGGCAGTGAAAAAGAGCTAAATGCCCTTTTAAGTGCAAAGCACATACAAATGCCCCTTTAGAAAAAATGAGTAGTTTAGGATTTTTTAGACTTAGGTTTTTTTATTTTGGGGGGATGGTTGGGTGGTGGGTTTTACTGTTGGGGTGACTATTTTTTTTTTTTCCAGGTAAAAGAGCTGATTTGTTTAGGCAATGCCCTACAAAAGGCCTTTTTAAGGGCTATTGGTAATTTATTGTAGGCTAGGTGGTGTTTTTATTTTGGGGGGGCTTTTTTATTTTTATAGGGCTATTAGTATAGGTGTAATTGTTTTTATTTTTGATAATTTTGTTTATTATTTTTTGTAAGCTTAGTGTTTTTTATTTTTCGTAATTTAGTATTTATTATTTTTTGCAATTTTAGATTTTTTTATTTTTTTCGTAGTTTTAAGCCCAGGTTTTTTTAAAATGTGTAATTTAGGTTTTTAATTGGAAGTTTTTTTATTTTATTAGAATAGTTATGTTAGGTTAATATATAGTTCAAGTAAATTTTTATTTCACAGGTTTTTAATCATTTAAATATAGTTATATTGTAATTTTAATTTAGTTAGGGAGGTGTTAGGTTTAGGGGTTAATAGTTTAATTTAGTGTTTTGCAATGTGGGGTGCTGGCGGTTTAGGGGTTAATAGGTTTATTTAGTGTAGGTTATCGGGGGCCGGAGGTTTAGGGCTTAATAGGTATATTTAGTAGCAGCGATGTGGGGATACAGAGGTTTAGGGGTTAATAAGTTTATTTAGTAGCGGTGATATGGGGGGCCGGAGGTTTAGGGGTCAATAGGTTTATTTAGTAGCAGCGATGTGGGGGGCCGGAGGTTTAGGGGTTAATAGGTTTATTTAGTATCAGCGATGTGGGGGGCCGAAGGTTTAGAGGTTAATAAGTTTATTTAGTAGCAGCGATGTGGGGGGCCGGAGGTTTAGGGGATAATCATTTAATTTATGTCGGGGAGCGGCAGATTAGGGGTTAATAACTTTATTTAGGTGTCGGCTATGTCAGGAAGCGGCAGATTAGGGGTTAATAACGTTTATTAGTGTCAGCTATGTCGGGAAGCGGCAGATTAGGGGTTAATAACTTTATTTAGGTGTCGGCTATGTCGGGGGCAGCAGATTAGGGGTTAATAACTTTATTACAGTGTCGGCAATGTCGGGGGCGGCAGATTAGGGGTGTTTACACTTGTGGTTTATGTTAGGGTGTTAGGTTTAAACTTAACTTTTTTTCCCCATAGACATCAATGGGGTTGCGTTACAAGGTTTTTCATTCCGCACTTCAGGTGTTAGTTTTTTTTTTTAACACTCTCTCCCCATTGATGTCTATGAGGGAAAGCGTGCACAAGCATGTTAAAGCAGCCCTGGGATTTTGTGCGGTATGGAGCTTAACGCCACCATATCGCATGCACAAGGAGGCTTTTTAGTAACTCGTAATGGCAGCGCTATGGGGGGTGAAATAACGCACACTGTTTAGCGCAAAACTTGTAATCTAGGTGATAATGCGCTAGGGCAATGTATATTTGTGTGATTGTTATAAGCGCTAGGGCAATGTATATTTGTGTGATTGTTATAAGCGCTAGGGCAATGTATATTTGTGTGATTGTTATAAGCGCTAGGGCAATGTATATTTGTGTGATTGTTATAAGCGCTAGGGCAATGTATATTTGTGTGATTGTTATAAGCGCTAGGGCAATGTATATTTGTGTGATTGTTATAAGCACTAGGGCAATGTATATTTGTGTGATTGTTATAAGCGCTAGGGCAATGTATATTTGTGTGATTGTTATAAGCGCTAGGGCAATGTATATTTGTGTGATTGTTATAAGCGCTAGGGCAATGTATATTTGTGTGATTGTTATAAGCACTAGGGCAATGTATATTTGTGTGATTGTTATAAGCGCTAGGGCAATGTATATTTGTGTGATTGTTATAAGCGCTAGGGCAATGTATATTTGTGTGATTGTTATAAGCGCTAGGGCAATGTATATTTGTGTGATTGTTATAAGCGCTAGGGCAATGTATATTTGTGTGATTGTTATAAGCGCTAGGGCAATGTATATTTGTGTGATTGTTATAAGCGCTAGGGCAATGTATATTTGTGTGATTGTTATAAGCGCTAGGGCAATGTATATTTGTGTGATTGTTATAAGCGCTAGGGCAATGTATATTTGTGATTGTTATAAGCTGGTAAGCGCTAGGGCAATGTATATTTGTGTGATTGTTATAAGCACTAGGGCCAATGTATATTTGTGTGATGTAAGCATAGGGCAATGTACTGATTGTTATAAGAGACTAGGGCAATGTATATTTGTTTGTGATTTGTAGTCAAGCGGCTAGGGCAATGTATCATTTGTATGTGATTGTTAAAAGCACATAGGGCAATGTATATTGTGTGTGATTGTTATAAGGCATAGGGCAATGTATATTTGTGTGATTGTTATAAGAGGCACCAGGGCAATGTATATTTGTGTGTTGTATAAAGCACTAGGCAATGTATATTTGTGTGATTGTTATAAGCGCTAGGGCATTTGTATATTTTGTGTGATTGTTATAAGCGCTAGGCAATGTATATTTGTGTGATTGTTATAAGCACTAGGGCAATGTATATTTGTGTGATTGTTATAAGGCACTAGGGCAATGTATATTTGTGTGATTATAAGCGCTAGGGCAATGTATATTTGTGTGATTGTTATAAGCGCTAGGGCAATGTATATTTGTGTGATTGTTATAAGCGCTAGGGCAATGTATATTTGTGTGATTGTTATAAGCGCTAGGGCAATGTATATTTGTGTGATTGTTATAAGCGCTAGGGCAATGTATATTTGTGTGATTGTTATAAGCGCTAGGGCAATGTATATTTGTGTGATTGTTATAAGCGCTAGGGCAATGTATATTTGTGTGATTGTTATAAGCGCTAGGGCAATGTATATTTGTGTGATTGTTATAAGCGCTAGGGCAATGTATATTTGTGTGATTGTTATAAGCGCTAGGGCAATGTATATTTGTGTGATTGTTATAAGCGCTAGGGCAATGTATATTTGTGTGATTGTTATAAGCGCTAGGGCAATGTATATTTGTGTGATTGTTATAAGCGCTAGGGCAATGTATATTTGTGTGATTGTTATAAGCGCTAGGGCAATGTATATTTGTGTGATTGTTATAAGCGCTAGGGCAATGTATATTTGTGTGATTGTTATAAGCGCTAGGGCAATGTATATTTGTGTGATTGTTATAAGCGCTAGGGCAATGTATATTTGTGTGATTGTTATAAGCGCTAGGGCAATGTATATTTGTGTGATTGTTATAAGCGCTAGGGCAATGTATATTTGTGTGATTGTTATAAGCGCTAGGGCAATGTATATTTGTGTGATTGTTATAAGCGCTAGGGCAATGTATATTTGTGTGATTGTTATAAGCGCTAGGGCAATGTATATTTGTGTGATTGTTATAAGCGCTAGGGCAATGTATATTTGTGTGATTGTTATAAGCGCTAGGGCAATGTATATTTGTGTGATTGTTATAAGCGCTAGGGCAATGTATATTTGTGTGATTGTTATAAGCGCTAGGGCAATGTATATTTGTGTGATTGTTATAAGCGCTAGGGCAATGTATATTTGTGTGATTGTTATAAGCGCTAGGGCAATGTATATTTGTGTGATTGTTATAAGCGCTAGGGCAATGTATATTTGTGTGATTGTTATAAGCACTAGGGCAATGTATATTTGTGTGATTGTTATAAGCACTAGGGCAATGTATATTTGTGTGATTGTTATAAGCGCTAGGGCAATGTATATTTGTGTGATTGTTATAAGCGCTAGGGCAATGTATATTTGTGTGATTGTTATAAGCGCTAGGGCAATGTATATTTGTGTGATTGTTATAAGCACTAGGGCAATGTATATTTGTGTGATTGTTATAAGCGCAAGTGCAGGTCAGTGCAGCTAAAGTGACGTACGCCGCAGTGCACTGCTGTAGTAGTAGTACAGATAAACACCGTACGTTTGTCTAATATATAATAATTACCTAGTTGTAACAGATGAATAAAGTCTGTAGCTCCCTGTACTGCTAACGCTTGTGTTTTATTCCAACAACAGGATCTACTGGTGTTAGAAGAACAAGAGGTAAGTGCTATTGACGTTACACTCACCATTTATCCTCAATGCATGAGATAACACAGGAATATAGATATTTACATGTAAAGGATTTTCCATTGTTTACAACATGCTACACAGTGACTGCTTAGCTCAGAGCACAGGCTCAGTTGCATGTGTCCTTAAGTCCCACAAGGCTTGAAACTTCTTTGTAAACAGTGATATAAACAGTGTAATGTCCCACAGTCTAAGTTTAAAGGGACAGTACAGTCAAAATAATAACTTCCATGAGTCAGATACAGTGAGCAATCTCACATTTACTTCTTTTATCAACTTCACATTGTTCTTTTTGTATCCTTTGGTAAAAGTGCATATCTAGGTATGCTCTGGAGCAGCAATACACTATTGTTTGGTGCCTACACACGTGTCTCTCGTCATTGGCTTAGCTATCTTTCAGTAGTGCACGTCTGCTCCTGAACCTACCTAAGTATGCTCTTTAACAAATGATACCAATAAAAACTAAATACGTTTGAGAAAATAATGTTCCATCTCATACATGAAAGTTTGAATTTGCCTTTTGTGCCCCTTATAGAGCAATGCAGGAAAGTGAGTGACAGTTCACGTGGGAAATTATAATATTAGCAAGTGACATTGTCAGTTTTGACCAGAAGGCAGCTGTGCCGAGCTAAGCACTATGGCCTAGACTACAAGTGGAGCGGTATTTTTCGCTATAGCGAAAATTCTACTAGGATTTTCATGTTTGCAAAAATAGAAAAGGCAGCACCAGCATTAAACTTAAAAAAAAAATCCTTTATTTTTCTTAGAGGCTAGACAAATGTGACACAGAATGAACGTCTGGCGCGTTTCACGCCCCCTAGTGGCGTTCATTCTGTGTCACATTTGTCTAGCCTCTAAGAAAAATAAAGGATTTTTTTTTTAAGTTTAATGCTGGTGCTGCCTTTACTATTTTTGTATTGCTGGTTGTGGCAATCGATTTGTTGCCCTTTTAGGCATTGCACCCAGTCACCGCATGCTTTACTTGCCCACTATGCCGATACCACGGCGGCGTCCGTGACGTCATCATCCTGAGCCACAGTCCGGGCCGGCCTGAGAGTTTGGAGCGGCTGCTTGCCTTTTACCTGCATCGGATTTTCATGTTTGCTCTGGGCGGGTTGCGCTGGTATTACAAGTTGTAAGTAAACATTTTTTTCGCCAGCGGTAACCAGACTTGCACAAAAAGTTGAAATTCGAAAATTGCGATCGCGTTCACGCATTCCCCCATATAAGTCAATGGAGAAAAAAGTTGAAAGAAACACCTCACTCGCGCGCAAACACCATAACATATTCTCAATAGCGTTAACTTGACATGAAATTATAATTATTTCATTTTCCAATGTTCTCTATGAAACAGAATATGTTCTATTTATTCAGAAATAAGTATATATACATATATCTGATGGTTTTTAAACAGATATATAATGTATACCTATATATATATATATAGAGAGAGAGAGATAGATGATTATATAGGTATAGATATATACAGATATATATATATATATAGGAATATCTATTTAGAAATACATAGAACATATTCTGCTATGTACAGAACATTAGAATGTGACCTATTAACAGTAAAAATATAGTTAACACCTTTATTAAATATGAATATTGCATAAATATACTTTTTTGTGTTTTCATCTACTTTACAGCAAAAGGCACTATATATATAGTATATCTGTGTTTACATGTATAATAATGTGTTAATGTGTATATATGTCTGTCAATACATATATATACATATACATACATTTATCTATACATATACATACATTTATCTATACATATACATACATTTATATATACATATACATACATTTATATATACATATACATACATTTATATATACATATACATACATTTATATATACATATACATACATTTATATATACATATACATACATTTATATATACATATACATACATTTATATATACATATACATACATTTATATATACATATACATACATTTATATATACATATACATACATTTATATATACATATACATACATTTATCTATACATATACATACATTTATCTATACATATACATACATTTATATATACATATACATACATTTATATATACATATACATACATTTATATATACATATACATACATTTATATATACATATACATACATTTATATATACATATACATACATTTATATATACATATACATACATTTATATATACATATACATACATTTATCTATACATATACATACATTTATATATACATATACATACATTTATATATACATATACATACATTTATATATACATATACATACATTTATATATACATATACATACATTTATCTATACATATACATACATTTATATATACATATACATACATTTATATATACATATACATACATTTATATATACATATACATACATTTATATATACATATACATACATTTATATATACATATACATACATTTATATATACATATACATACATTTATCTATACATATACATACATTTATATATACATATACATACATTTATATATACATATACATACATTTATATATACATATACATACATTTATATATACATATACATACATTTATATATACATATACATACATTTATATATACATATACATACATTTATATATACATATACATACATTTATATATACATATACATACATTTATATATACATATACATACATTTATATATATCTATACATACATATATAAATCAAGGTTGCACTAGCCAAATTGCGATTTTGCTTAACTTGTAATATCAGAGGAGCGCAAATGCTCGTGAAAACCCTCGCCAAATTGTTTGTGCTCCACTTGTAATCTAGCCCAATATAAAAAGGACTGCTCCTTATTTTAAAAGAAATATAGAGATAATTATTAAAAGCATCACTAAAGTCACAATGAAACATTGATTCAGACAAAGTATGGACTTTTTCTAAAATGATTTGCTTTGTTTCTCGTTTGTATCCTTTGTTAAAAAGCATACTTATGTAAGTTTAGGGGTGTGCATGCAGCAGCGTTTAAAAAACTGTATAATACTTTGCTAAAGACACATGCACGCTCTTAAGCGCTTGTGAGACTACCTGGGTTTACTGTTCAACAAAGGATATCTAGAGGATAAAGCAAATTTGTTCATACTGTAGATGTTTAAATAAGCATTTCTTTATGGTGTGCTTTTATCTGCTGTTGCTTTAGTGGTACCTTTATGACTGACAATGCATAAACATGATGTTTTCTTTCCTAAGATATGGTGAGTCCACGGAATCATCAATTACTAGTGGGAATATCACTCCTGGCCAGCAGGAGGAGGCAAAGAGCACTACAGCAAAGCTGCTATATATGTAACTTCCCTTACCCATAACCCCCAGTCATTCTCTTTGGCTCTAGTCCAAGGAGGAGGTGAAGAAATTAGGGCCTAGATTTGGAGTTTGGCGTTAGCCGTGAAAACCAGCGTTAGAGGCTCCTAACGCTGGTTTTGGCCGCCCGCCGGTATTTGGAGTCAGTGATTAAAGGGTCTAACGCTCACTTTTCAGCCGCGACTTTTCCATACCGCAGATCCCCTTACGTCAATTGCGTATCCTATCTTTTCAATGGGATCTTCCTAACGCCAGTATTTAGAGTCGTTTCTGAAGTGAGCGTTAGAGCTCTAACGACAAAACTCCAGCCGCAGAAAAAAAGCAGGAGTTAAGAGCTTTCTGTGCTAACGCCGGTTCATAAAGCTCTTAACTACTGTACCCTAAAGTACACTAACACCCATAAACTACCTATGTACCCCTAAACCGAGGTCCCCCCACATCGCCGCAACTCGATTAAATTTTTTTAACCCCTAATCTGCCGACCGCCACCTACGTTATACTTATGTACCCCTAATCTGCTGCCCCTAACACCGCCGACCCCTGTATTATATTTATTAACCCCTAACCTGCCCCCCTCAACGTCGCCGCCAGCTACTTACAATAATTAACCCCTAATCTGCCGACCGCAAAGCGCCGCCACCTACGTTATCCTTATGTACCCCTAATCTGCTGCCCCTAACACCGCCGACCCCTGTATTATATTTATTAACCCCTAATCTGCCCCCCACAACGTCGCCTCCACCTGCCTACACTTATTAACCCCTAATCTGCCGACCGGACCTGAGCGCTACTATAATAAAGTTATTAACCCCTAATCCGCCTCACTAACCCTATAATAAATAGTATTAACCCCTAATCTGCCCTCCCTAACATCGCCGACACCTAACTTCAATTATTAACCCCTAATCTGCCGACCGGAGCTCACCGCTATTCTAATAAATGTATTAACCCCTAAAGCTAAGTCTAACCCTAACACTAACACCCCCCTAAATTAAATATAATTTTAATCTAACGAAATTAATTAACTCTTATTAAATAAATTATTCCTATTTAAAGCTAAATACTTACCTGTAAAAAAAATTCCTAATATAGCTACAATATAAATTATAATTATATTATAGCTATTTTAGGATTAATATTTATTTTACAGGCAACTTGGTAATTATTTTAACCAGGTACAATAGCTATTAAATAGTTAAGAACTATTTAATAGTTACCTAGTTAAAATAATAACAAAATTACCTGTAAAATAAGTCCTAACCTAAGTTATAATTAAACCTAACACTACCCTATCAATAAATTAATTAAATAAAATACCTACAATTACCTACAATAAAACCTAACACTACACTATCAATAAATAAATTAAATACAATTTCTACAAATAACTACAATGAAATAAACTAACTAAAGTACATAAAATAAAAAAGAACTAAGTTACAAAAAATAAAAAAATATTTACAAACATAAGAAAAATATTACAACAATTTTAAACTAATTACACCTACTCTAAGCCCCCTAATAAAATAACAAAGACCCCCAAAATAAAAAAATGCCCTACCCTATTCAAAATTAATAAATTTAAAAGCTCTTTTACCTTACCAGCCCTGAACAGGGCCCTTTGCGGGGCATGCCCCAAGAAAATCAGCTCTTTTGCCTGTAAAAAAAAACATACAATACCCCCCCCCTAACATTACAACCCACCACCCACATACCCCTAATCTAACCCAAACCCCCCCTTAAATAAAACTAACACTAAGCCCCTGAAGATCTTCCTACCTTGTCTTCACCTCACCGGGTATCACCGATCGGTCCTGGCTCCGATATCTTCATCCCACCCATGCGGGGGCTAGACATCCACTGAAGAAGTCCAGAAGAGGGTCCAAAGTCTTCCTCCTATCCGGCAAGAAGAGGACATCCGGACCGGCAAACATCTTCATCCAAGCGGCATCTTCGATCTTCTTCCATCTGGTGCGGAGCGGGTCCATGTTGAAGCAGCCGACGCGGATCCATCCTCTTCTTCCGGCGTCTCCCGACGAATGACGGTTCCTTTAAGGGACGTCATCCAAGATGGCGTCCCTCGAATTCCGATTGGCTGATAGGATTCTATCAGCCAATCGGAATTAAGGTAGGAATATTCTGATTGGCTGATGGAATCAGCCAATCAGAATCAAGTTCAATCCGATTGGCTGATCCAATCAGCCAATCAGATTGAGCTCGCATTCTATTGGCTGATCGGAACAGCCAATAGAATGCGAGCTCAATCTGATTGGCTGATCGAATCCTATCAGCCAATCGGAATTCGAGGGACGCCATCTTGGATGACGTCCCTTAAAGGAACCGTCATTCGTCGGGAGACGCCGGAAGAAGAGGATGGATCCGCGTCGGCTGCTTCAACATGGACCCGCTCCGCACCAGATGAAAGAAGATCGAAGATGCCGCTTGGATGAAGATGTTTGCCGGTCCGGATGTCCTCTTCTTGCCAGATAGGAGGAAGACTTTGGACCCTCTTCTGGACTTCTTCAGTGGATGTCTAGCCCCCGCTTGGGTTGGATGAAGATATCGGAGCCAGGACCGATCGGTGATACCCGGTGAGGTGAAGACAAGGTAGGGAGATCTTCAGGGGCTTAGTGTTAGGTTTATTTAAGGGGGGTTTGGGTTAGATTAGGGGTATGTGGGTGGTGGGTTGTAATGTTGGGGGGGGTATTGTATGTTTTTTTTTACAGGCAAAAGAGCTGATTTTCTTGGGGCATGCCCCGCAAAGGGCCCTGTTCAGGGCTGGTAAGGTAAAAGAGCTTTTAAATTTATTAATTTAGAATAGGGTAGGGCATTTTTTTATTTTGGGGGTCTTTGTTATTTTATTAGGGGGCTTAGAGTAGGTGTAATTAGTTTAAAATTGTTGTAATATTTTTCTTCTGTTTGTAAATATTTTTTTATTTTTTGTAACTTAGTTCTTTTTTATTTTTTGTACTTTAGTTAGTTTATGTAATTGTAGTTATTTGTAGAAATTGTATTTAATTTATTTATTGATAGTGTAGTGTTAGGTTTTATTGTAGGTAATTGTAGGTATTTTATTTAATTAATTTATTGATAGGGTAGTGTTAGGTTTAATTATAACTTAGGTTAGGACTTATTTTACAGGTAATTTTGTTATTATTTTAACTAGGTAACTATTAAATAGTTCTTAACTATTTAATAGCTATTGTACCTGGTTAAAATAATTAACAAGTTGCCTGTAAAATAAATATTAATCCTAAAATAGCTACAATGTAATTATAATTTATATTGTAGCTATATTAGGATTTATTTTACAGGTAATTATTTACCTTTAAATATGAATAATTTATTTAATAAGAGTTAATTAATTTCGTTAGATTAAAATTATATTTAATTTAGGGGGGTGTTAGTGTTAGGGTTAGACTTAGCTTTAGGGGTTAATACATTTATTAGAATAGCGGTGAGCTCCGGTCGTCAGATTAGGGGTTAATAATTGAAGTTAGGTGTCGGCGATGTTAGGGAGGGCAGATTAGGGGTTAATACTATTTATGATAGGGTTAGTGAGGCGGATTAGGGGTTAATAACTTTATTATAGTAGCGCTCAGGTCCGCTCGGCAGATTAGGGGTTAATAAGTGTAGGCAGGTGGAGGCGACGTTGAGGGGGGCAGATTAGGGGTTAATAAATATAATATAGGGGTCGGCGGTGTTAGGGGCAGCAGATTAGGGGTACATAAGGATAACGTAGGTGGCGGCGCTTTGCGGTCGGCAGATTAGGGGTTAATTATTGTAAGTAGCTGGCGGCGACGTTGTGGGGGGCAGGTTAGGGGTTAATAAATATAATATAGGGGTCGGCGGTGTTAGGGGCAGCAGATTAGGGGTACATAGGGATAATGTAAGTTGCGGCGGTTTACGGAGCGGCAGATTAGGGGTTAATAATAATATGCAGGGGTCAGCGATAGCGGGGGCGGCAGATTAGGGGTTAATAAGTGTAAGGTTAGGGGTGTTTAGACTCGGGGTACATGTTAGAGTGTTAGGTGCAGACGTAGGAAGTGTTTCCCCATAGGAAACAATGGGGCTGCGTTAGGAGCTGAACGCGGCTTTTTTGCAGGTGTTAGGTTTTTTTTCAGCTCAAACAGCCCCATTGTTTCCTATGGGAGAATCGTGCACGAGCACGTTTTTGAGGCTGGCCGCGTCCGTAAGCAACTCTGGT
Organism: Bombina bombina; assembly: GCF_027579735.1. Taxonomy (NCBI): domain Eukaryota; kingdom Metazoa; phylum Chordata; class Amphibia; order Anura; family Bombinatoridae; genus Bombina; species Bombina bombina. The sequence goes on from NC_069510.1 coordinate 2,173,975, forward strand.
ATCGAGAGTTGCATTTGCGGTAAAAATGCTCTACGCTCCTTTTTTGGAGCCTAACGCAGCATTTTTTGGGACTCTCGATACCAGAGTTAATTTTATGGTGCAGCCAGAAAAAAACACGCATAGCGTTAACAGCCCATCTACCGCCAAACTCCAAATCTAGGCCTAGGTGTCCTGATTAAGATTCTTCTATCAAGATTTTTTTATTTTGAATTCTGGGCAAGATTGCTCTGATCTTCCATCACAATTTGGGTCTAGCTGTACTCCATGTAGTCTCTTCAGCAGGGCTGTGGTGACTTTAAAACAGTTAGGAGCTTGTAAAGGGGGCTTTGCTGCATTTTTCTAACATATTGCTGCCCTGGTATAGAAAGCCTGAGTAAGCTTACTCTGTCTTTCTTTTTACACAGGTTTCTGTGAGGAGCGGCATCCTCTCATACTTTGTGAGTCGTCTGCCGGACGGCTGGAATGCAGGTAAGTGCCTTTTGTTCTTCTGGGGCTGAGGGACTTGCACTAAAAAGGTTAAGAACCTCTCTGCAACGTTACGTGGGACATATATATCCTGTGTTAAGGATATGTTTGGCAAGATGCAGGCACTTTATGGTGGCAGGAGACTACGGCCTCTATATATCAAGCTGTCAACCGCAAATACGCTGGAATTCCGCAGTGTATTTGTGGCGAGCCTGATTCGCCGTAGTTATCAAACCCTACAGACCAGCAAAAGTAGAATTTAGTGACGTAACATACGATCCGCCGGACTCAGTCCAACACAGATCGATGTTTACGTCACTCCAGATGTTCCGAACGCAAGTTCGGCACAATCTGACTACTTTTGGAAGTTATCAAAGAACTACCAGGTACGCTCCCATTTTTCCGGCCCAGCATACCTGGTTTTCAATCCGCCGCCCTGGAGGCAGCGGATGTCATAAGAATCAATGGGAGTCTGACAGCAGGGAAAGTTCATGTTCGCTGCTGCCTGATATCCCATTGATTCCTATGGGAATGTCTACACCTAACACCCAAACATGTACCCAGAGTCTAAACACCCCTAATCTGCCCCCCCCACACTGCTGCCTCCTACATTATACTTATTAACCCCTAAACCTCCGCTCCTGGACCCCGCCACCACTCAATAAATTGATTAACCCCTAAACTGCCACTCCCGGAGCCCACCGCCACCTACATTATATTTATTAACCCCTAATCTGCCCCCCCTACACCGCCGCCACTATAATAAACATAATAACCCCTAAACCTAAGTCTAACCCTAATCCCATCACCCCGCTAATTTAAATATAATTTAAATAACTCTAAATAAATATTACTATAATTAAATAAATTATTCCTATTTAAAACTAAATACTTACCTGTAAAATAAACCCTAAGATAGCTACAATATAACTAATAGTTACATTGTAGCTATTTTAGGATTTATTTTTATTTTACAGGCAACTTTGTATTTATTTTAACTAGGAAGAATAGTTATTAAATAGTCATTAACTATTTAATAGCTACCTAGTTAAAATAAATACAAATTTACCTGTAAAATAAAACCTAACCTAAGTTACAATTACACCTAACACTACACTATCATTAAAATAATTAAAATAAAATTAACTACAATTAAATAAAACTAATTACAATTAAATAAAATTAACTAAAGTACAAAAAAACACACTAAATTACAGAAAATAAAAAATAACTACAAGAATTTTAAACTAATTACACCTAATCTAATCCCCCTAATAAAATAAAAAAGCCCCCCAAAATAATAAAAATCCCTACCCTATACTAAATTACAAATAGCCCTTAAAAGGGCCTTTTGCGGGGTATTGCCCCAAAATAATCAGCTCTATTACCTGTAAAAAAAAGTACAATACCCCCCCAACATTAAAACCCACCACCCACACACCCAAGCCTACTCTAAAACCCACCCAATCCCCCCTTAATAAAACCTAACACTAACCCCTTGAAGATCACCCTACCTTGAGCCGTCTTCACCCAGCCGGGCACAAGTGGACCTCCAGAGGGGCAGAATTCTTCATCCGATCCGGGCAGAAGAGGACCTCCAGACAGGCAGAAGCCTTATTCCAGGCGGCATCTTCTATCTTCATCCATCCAGAGCGGAGCGGGTCCATCTTCAAGCCAGCCGACGCGGATCATCCTCTTCTTCCGACGACTTCCGACGAATGAAGGTTCCTTTAAATGACGTAATCCAAGATGGCGTGCCTTGAATTCCGATTGGCTGATAGGATTCTATCAGCCAATCGGAATTAAGGTAGGAAAAATCCTATTGGCTGATGCAATCAGCCAATAGAATTGAGCTTGCATTCTATTGGCTGTTCCAATCAGCCAATAGAATGTGAGCTCAATCCTATTGGCTGATTGGATCAGCCAATAGGATTGAACTTCAATCCTATTGGCTGATTGCAT
>NC_069510.1:2188901-2196401 GCF_027579735.1 Bombina bombina
TAAATTAACATAAAAACTTTTTTTAAGTAAAAAAAAAACCACACTATTAAAATAGGAAAACTGAATATTGAAATAACTCTTAGGTACCTCTAGTGAAAGGTACCTTCAGTGAACAAGGTGAAAGACCAAGTAACAATACGTTACACATATAAAATGCTAACTAAAGAGCAGCTGTGATATTATGTAGCCGGATATTGTGAGACTCCTGTTGAGTAGTTAATAAACAACAGTTTTAATAAATACCCCCTTGATATGTGCACACGTGTACCACCCTGTAGTTTGGCTGGTGTTGCCTATTAAGTGTGACAGACACTGTGTATCTGCACTTTTGGGTGGTTGGTCACTTGAATATAAGCATAGCTTAAGAGGGTATAATAAGCTGTAAAAAAGATAAGGATGACAATCTGAAAATTGACTGTAGCATACTGTAGAGGTGGTCTACAGCACTGTAATAAAAGTTCACTTAATGGTAACAGATTAAAACGAACAAGTACTGGATATCACAGCCAGTTAAGTAACGAGTCTGCACAATAGCTATAGTGCCTGAGGTTACTTCAATATAATGCAGCGTGAAGTGTAGCTGCTATATGATGCGGCGGATATCACAGCCAGTTAAGGCACGAGTTTGCACAATAGCTATAGTGCCTGAGGTTACTTAAATATAATGCAGCGTGAAGTGTAGCTGCTATATGATGCGGCGGATATCACAGTCAGTTAAGTAACAAGTCTGCACAGTAGCTATAGTGCCTGAGGTTACCTCAATATAATGCAGCGTGAAGTGTAGCTGCTATATGATGCGGCGGATATCAGAGCCAGTTAAGTAACAAGTCTGCACAGTGGCTATAGTGCCTGAGGTTACCTCAATATAATGCAGCGTGAAGTGTAGCTGCTATATGAGGAGGCAGATATCAGAGCCAGATAAGTAACAAGTCTGCACAGTGGCTATAGTGCCTGAGATTACCTCAATATAATGCAGCGTGAAGTGTAGCTGCTATATGATGCGGCGGATATCACAGCCAGTTAAGTAACGAGTCTGCACAGTGGCTATAGTGCCTGAGGATACCTCAATATAATGCAGTGTGAAGTGTAGCTGCTATATGATGCGGCGGATATCACAGCCAGTTAAGTAACGCGTCTGCACAGTAGCTATAGTGCCTAAGGTTACCTCAATTTGATGCAGCGTGAAGTGTAGCTGCTATATGATGCAGCGGATATCACAGCCAGTTAAGTAACAAGTCTGCACAGTAGCTATAGTGCCTGAGGTTACCTCAATATAATGCAGCATGAAGTGTAGCTGCTATATGATACAGAGGATATCACAGCCAGTTAAGTAACAAGTCTGCACAGTAGCTATAGTACCTGAGTTTACCTCAATGTAATGCAGCATGAAGTGTAGCTGCTATATGATGCGGCAGATATCACAGCCAGTTAAGTAACGAGTCTGCACAGTAGCTATAGTGCCTGAGGTTACCTCAATATAATGCAGCGTGAAGTGTAGCTGCTATATGATGCAGCGGATATCACAGCTAGTTAAGTAACAAGTCTGCACAGTAGCTATAGTGCCTGAGGTTACCTCAATATAATGCAGCGTGAAGTGTAGCTGCTATATGATGCAGCGGATATCACAGCTAGTTAAGTAACAAGTCTGCACAGTAGCTATAGTGCCTGAGGTTACCTCAATATAATGCAGCGTGAAGTGTAGCTGCTATATGATGCGGCGGATATCAGAGCCAGTTAAGTATTGAGTCTGCACAGTGGCTATAGTGCCTGAGGTTACCTCAATATAATACAGCGTGAAGTGTAGCTGCTATATGAAGCGGAGGATATCACAGCCAGTTAAGTAACGAGTCTGCACAGTAGCTATAGTGCCTGAGGTTACCTCAATAACATAAGACTAACATAAACCCCTAGTCTAAATACCCCTAAACCACCACCCCAACATCGCAGACAATAAATAAACCTATTAACCCCTAAACCGCCGCCCCCCACATCACCACTACTATAATAAAGTTATTAACCCCTAAACCGCCGCCCCCCACATCGCTACTACTATAATAAAGTTATTAACCCCTAAACCGCCGCCCCCCAACATCACAACACACTAAATTAAACTATTAACCCCTAAACCTAACTATCCCTTTTACTTTAAATTAAATTTACAATATAACTATCTTAAAATAAATAAAAACTGACCTGTGAAATAAAAAAAAATAAGATTAAGCTATAAATGAACCAAACATTACTATATTCAAAAAAATAAATAAATAAATAAGTTACAAAATGAAAAAATCCTAATACTACAAAAAAATAACCTTACAAAAAATACACTTAATTTACGAAAAATAACAAAAAAACCTAACACTACCCAAAATAATAAACTCTAAAATTACGAAAAGTAAAAAAACACTAAGATTTCAAAAAATAATAAATGAAATTATCCAAAATAATAAAAATTAAACCTAATCTAGTATCCCTTTAAAAACAGAAAAGCCACCCCAAAATAAAAACACCCACTAACCTAATAATAAACTACCAATAGCCCTTAAAAGGGCCTTTTGTAGGGCATTGCCCTAAGTTAAACAGCTCTTTTACATTAAAAAATTAAAACCCCCCTCCCAACCAACAGCCAATATGATTTAAGCAGCTCTCATCCTATTGGCTGATTTGAATTGTTCAGCCAATAGGAATGCAACGGTACCACAATATAAAAGGGGTACCGTGCATTCAATCCCTCAGTGTGCGGCAACGATCTTACGAAGAGGATCCTCTGCGGCGCCGGTCCTGTTCTGCTGTGACCTCCGCTCCGTGCCAACTTCGCCCTGGATAAAGATAAAAGAGGTCCCTGCGCTGGATTTAGATGTCGCCTCCTAGAAGACCTTCACCGCCTGGAAGAAGACCTTCGCCGGACTTCAGGAACGGTAAGTACCTATTTGGGGGTTAGACTTAAGTTTTTTGTTTTTTTTTGTTTTTTAGACTAGGTTTTTTTTATTTTAATGGGCAGTAAAAGAGCTGAATGCCCTTTTAAGGGCAAAGCCCATACAAATGCCCCGTTAGGGGCAATGGGTAGTTAAGGTTTTTTTTAGATTTCAATTTTTTTTATTTTGAGGGGTTGGTTGGGGGTTTTTACTGTTAGGGGGGACTTTTTATTTTTTTTAATGTAAAAGAGCTGTTTAACTTAGGGCAATGCCCTACAAAAGGCCCTTTTAAGAGCTGTTAGGTTAGGGGGTGGTTTTATTTGGGGGGGGCTTTTTGTTTTTTTTTAGGGCTATTAGAATAGTTTTAATTTTTGTTATTTTGGATAATTTTGTTTATTTTTTTTCGTAATCTTAGTGTTTTATTATTTTTCATAATTTTAGCGTTTGTTTTTTCTTGGTAATGTTAGTTTTTTTTTATTTTTTCGTAGTGTAAGGTTTTTTTAAAATTTGTAATTTAGGTTTTTTATTTTTCGTTAATTTTCTTTTCTTAAAATAGTTATGTTAGGTTTATTTATAGTTTGTTTTTTTTCACAGGTAGGTTTTTATTTATTTTAAGATAGTTATATTGTAAATTAAATTAGGTTTATGGGTTAATACTTTAATGTAGTGATATGCAATGTGGGGGGCCGGCAGTTTAGGGGTTAATATGTTTAGTTTAGTATTATCGATGTGAGGTGGGCGGCAGTTTAAGGGTTAATAGGTTTATTTAGTGTTGGCGATGTGGGTGTTGGCGGTTTAGTGGTTAATAGGTTTATTTAGTGTTCGCGATGTGGGTAGATGGCAGATTAGGGGTTAATACGTGTAACATAGTATTTGTGATGCGGGGGCATAGCGGTTTAAGGGTTAATAGCTAGTTTATGGGTGTTAGTGTACTTTGTAACATTTTTGTTATGAGTTTTGTGAAACATTTTTGTTTTTCAAAATCTATAACTACTGCTCTCAGATAACGGAATTAATTGCGTCGGCATAGACTATAACGCTAGCTATTAAAATCCCGCACTCAAAAGCCATTTTTTGAGTGCGGAATGTAGAGTTGCATAAAGGCTAAAACGCTTGCGGGATAGTTGTACCACAGCGACTTGTAATACGGGAGACCTGCATATTCCGCGCGCAAAGGTACATTTTTCAGTGGTATAGTCGTACCACACCATACCACAAAACTTGTAATTTAGGTCCCCTTTACTTTGTGATGATATACACCTGTCATTAGTCACATCTGTAACCCAAACAAAATAAACCAATAAGCGGCTGGATTATACATAACACATAATACTGCATTTTATTAATGGGTTTGTCAGATATTTTATAACTTACTATTGCTCAGCTCTTTGCATGATTTGCTGTTACAACGTTAAAGCCTTACTATTACTTTCCCTTATGATTGGCTGAATAGTGGTCACATGGAATCGTTGCTATAATTACACATGTGAACATGTATTAAATGTCAGCCATTTAAATGGACACTTTGTGCAAGTCAGTGATAATCTATACAGGTAAACTATGCTCTGCACGTTTATCACTGCACTGTAATACACCTATGGGACTGCTTTACACGGACACCCCCCATGTTCTCATTGGACAGCAGTAACCTGCAGGAAACCTAAGATTATATAATCAAATACTAGGAGAAGATTACAATTAAAACGTTTAAGATTGGCAAGATCGCTCTAGTATTAGACTATTTTAGTATATGTAGCATATTGATACATGTTGTTGCATTCATATCATATGAAGCTTGATGCCCCGTGTTTCTGGCGACCCTGAAGGCTCGCCAGAAACACAAGTTATGAAGCAGCGGTCTAAAGTGCTCTGATGCGGCGGACAGACATCGCCGTAAATCAACCTGATCCAATACGATCTGGTTGATTAACACCCCCGCAAATCTGCAAGGGGCGGTATTGCACCAGCATTTCACAAGAACTGCTGGTGCAATGATAAATGCTGAGAGCTTATGCTGTCGGCATTTATCGATGTGCGGCAGACATGATCCGCAATATCGGATTATGTTCGCTCGCACCTTCTTAAATAGACCTCTATATATGCAATCCATCATTTACTAAATGCCATCAATATATTGTTTTATTTTGTTCCGGTTTACAGTTGTGGCTATTGACAGGTGTACATCATCACAAGTAACTTGTTTGTCTTGATAAAGGCTGGGGCTGAAACGTCACTATGTTATTTAATAAAAGTATGGACCTGTCTCAAGAACTGTGAGTGCCCCAATATGTAAATAATAAACACATTTTTTTCTATGTGAAGAATGTAAAATATTCATAAATACATAAATATGGGTTAGCACTGTAGGTTTTACTCCTGTTGAGTTAGCGAGTGAGCGATAAGTGTTTTTTTTTTTAAGCGCACTCCATTGAAGTCTATGTAGATAATAAGTTAACATGGTTGCAATAGCCGAAGTTCTTTGCTTCAGAGTTTGTCCAAGCACAACATTTTTACTTTCAACTTGTAACAATACAAATTACTGTTGGTGGTGTAAGCGCTCGAGCAAAAGTGCTAAATTCCACGCCACTTGTAATCTAGTCCACTAACTGTAACAAAACCTCTCACCATTTATTTATTACATTCACAAGTTTTTTTGTTGTTTTTTTTTCAACTCAAACTTAGAGAAGTGAGATTTTTGTTTAACACCAGGAAAGGTGTAATATACAGTATCAGCAACATGAAAAGCAAAAGAAATCACATAAATAAAGTAATACAACAGTCCACATATTTTTGACAACTCAAACGTGTCAATAAACGGAAGATGAGAATCTAACAACGACCAATCACTTCCATGATACCAGTTGTACAAATGATCCAGCAATGTGTTTCACTTTCTCTGGCAGCTAAAGTCATAAATCCTGTGCAACAAGATCCTATGGGGGATATTTATCAAAAGGTATCTCGGACCTGATTCGACAGTGATTCGACAGTGTGGATCAGGTCCGACATACCTCGCTGAATGCGGAGAGCAATACACTCTCTTGTGAGCTGCTGGTGCAACGCTGCCCCCTGCAGGAGGTGTCAATCAACCCGATCGTACTCGTTGAATTCCGGCAATCTCTGTCCGGCTGCTCAGAGCAGGCGGACAGCATTATGGAGCAGCGGTCTTTAGAACGCTGCTTCATAACTGCTGTTTCTGGCGAGTCTGAAGATTCGCCAGAAACACGGGACCTCAAGCTCCATTCAGAGCTTGATAAATGGGCATCTATATATAAAGCCACCTATAGTACAACTAATCCACTCACATCTAATCAATAAGAAGCGATGAAACCGTTATAGTCAGGTTTTGTCCCCAGTCAAATATATATACACACTAAAGCATGCCTCACACAAAAGGCTAGATTACAACTGGAGCGATAAATGATCATGCGCCTGCAAACGGGCAAAATGTATAGTACAGAGCCTCGTCTTGTGTGTGTATACATATATATATACACACATTTACTGAAGCATGTCCCATGCAAAATGTATAGTACAGAGCCTCGTCTTGTGTGTGTATACACATATATATATACACTTACTGAAGCATGTCCCATGCAAAATGTATAGTACAGAGCCTCGTCTTGTGTGTGTATACACACACATATATATATATATATATATATACACACTAAAGCATGCCCCACACAAAAGGCTAGATTACAACTGGAGCGATAAATGATCATGCGCCTGCAAACGGGCAAAATGTATAGTACAGAGCCTCGTCTTGTGTGTGTATACACACATATATATATATATACACATTTACTGAAGCATGTCCCATGCAAAATGTATAGTACAGAGCCTCGTCTTGTGTGTGTATACATATATATATACACACATTTACTGAAGCATGTCCCATGCAAAATGTATAGTACAGAGCCTCGTCTTGTGTGTGTATACACATATATATATATATATATACACATTTACTGAAGCATGTCCCATGCAAAATGTATAGTACAGAGCCTCGTCTTGTGTGTGTATACACATATATATACACACATTTACTGAAGCATGTCCCATGCAAAATGTATAGTACAGAGCCTCGTCTTGTGTGTGTATATACATATATATATATACACATTTACTGAAGCATGTCCCATGCAAAATGTATAGTACAGAGCCTCGTCTTGTGTGTGTATACACATATATATATACACATTTACTGAAGCATGTCCCATGCAAAATGTATAGTACAGAGCCTCGTCTTGTGTGTGTATACACATATATATATATATACATTTACTGAAGCATGTCCCATGCAAAATGTATAGTACAGAGCCTCGTCTTGTGTGTGTATACACATATATATATATACACATTTACTGAAGCATGTCCCATGCAAAATGTATAGTACAGAGCCTCGTCTTGTGTGTGTATACACATATATATATATACACACATTTACTGAAGCATGTTCCATGCAAAATGTATAGTACAGAGCCTCGTCTTGTGTGTGTATACACATATATATATATACACACATTTACTGAAGCATGTCCCACGCAAAATGTATAGTACAGAGCCTCGTCTTGTGTGTGTA